>NC_056735.1:1376993547-1377111047 GCF_019279795.1 Protopterus annectens | reverse complement strand
ATGGATGTACAGATTTTTTGCTTCCATTTTGCAGGTGGATGAGATTCACCTGATATGTACTTCCCTGACATCTTCAGTGTGACTACATCTATGACTCACCTTGTTAAGGATGTTTTGGGTAGGGTGTAACTGAACAGAGCTGATGATTCACTTTCTCTCAGGGTTGCATAGGCTTTTTTTTTCTTGACATTTACATTACAGTATAGGTGCACTGATAAAACATTGATGATGTCAAGGCTGGTGTGGATCAGTACATCCTTTTATTTTTTTGTATCCCTGCTATCCTGCATGAATTATACATTTTCAGGTTCAAGTATCTCAGATTAACATCTGTGATGATGTCTCGCACCTCCCTTCTCTACTGTGTTCTGCATCCCTGATTTGGCAGTCAGTTCCCTTTGTAGTCTTTTGACCATTTCGGTTTGTTTCTGTTGTCCTGTTACCAGCTCTACTCAGTAGCCTAACTTCCTTCCATAAAACATTTCTCTGCATATGTGTTACTTTGAGTTGCAAAAACAGATCAGCATTGTAGCATTACCATGTGCACACACACTTTCACGATGACTAACCTAGATGTTTGTGCGCAGTGTTTAGAACAGATGCTTATATTTTGCTCTGTCTGTGTGCTGGTCTACCTCGATCATCCTATGGCTATCTACGGCAGCTGTGACTAGCAGCTCATCATTGTACACTCTGGCCTGGCTGCACGCATTGTTAATGAGCCTCAAGGTTCACTATACACTCGTAAGTAGTGCTAGCTTGGCTTTGAACGTGGACATAATGTTTCTGAATACCCGCATATGTTCAGCAAAGCAGTGCATCAAAATAACAAAACTGAACTTATCATATAGCAGTACACACTGTTTTGGAAAAATTATATTTGGCAGTATTGTAAAAGTTATTGGGCTAAATTACCAGAATGTTACAATAATTTTAAAGCATAAAGTATTCAGTGGTATATCATTTATGGCTGAATTAGGTGCTATGCTTTCTTTTTTTAGCTGCATACTACAAATAGCAAATAATATCTGTGGCCAATGTTATGGTAAAGCAGTAAACAATATTTAATTTTGTAATGTGGTTGTGGGATGCTAGTGATTTGTTCTAATTGCACACTGTGATTAGCTGTCTCACAACATAAAGCTGCCTAAAGAACAAGGTACATACACATTTTATGAACAGTAAGCAGTGTTAGTATAACACTGATCAAGTTTCCTTTACTACTAGAAGAAAATCAGAAACCCTTCACATATTTGTGATGTACACTATGATTCAAGGATCCATATCCTGAAATGGGGGTCACTCACTGCCCCCCAAGAGCGGGATTAAATGTTACATTACAAGAATTACACCAAACTTGTTCTCACAGTACCAGACATTTCACAGTACAAAACTGCCCATAGAACAAGATGGGCATATGTTTTTGAAACCCCATGTTGCTGTTCAGGTTTCCTTTCATCAGTACCGGAAAGTCAGAAATCCTTCACACCACATTCTGTAGTGGGGGGTCACTCACTGCCCAGAGCATGACTAAATGTTCTCTTACAATAATTACACCAAACTCAATCTCACACTACCAGCCATTTCACTAAATAGAACTGTCCATGTACTGTTCAGGTTTCCTTTCTTCAGTACCAGAAAGTCTTAAATACTCTACACCAACATGCTACACATCACAAAAATGGAACATTCTAAATTACAGACAATATGTGTTGCATGCATGTGGGTGTGTTTATGCCTGTCTGACTGTATGTGTGCATCCAGCAACTGACTGACATTCCATCTTCCCTGCCTTGCACCTGCTGAGTACTGGAATAGTTTGTGACCCTGAATTGGATAAAACAGGTATTAGAGAATGAATGGATTGATAGATTTGGGGACCATAATGATATAAAGAGTCGTACTTCCCAATGTCACAGGACTCCTGCTGCCCTGTGTCCTGCAGCAAGTCACCATGCCAAACTCATCACTGCAGATAACAGAAGGATAACACAATCTGGCCTATCCAAAAATACTCTGTATAAGCCAAACACACACACACACACACACACACACACACACACACACACACACACACACACACACACACACACACACACACACAGACTGAAGCACAGGAAAAGAGTCAATTTTGAAAATTGCTCTTCTATTTTAAACTTCTCCTTTGGGGGGCAAGCCCCCCCACCTCCCCAAACTTATATATTCCAACTCCAAGATGGCCAAACCTCAAAGAAAAGGGAATACTCCGAGAAATGGCATCTTGGACTTAATATATGTAAGTCTGATCTTTCGGCCATTCAGTCTCTGGATTTTGGGACTCATTCTAGAAGGTCCCAACATTTCAGATGGTTACCCTGAGACTGTGGTACCACAGATTATTTCCCTTATTCTAAGGTACAGCAATCTTATAATGAATATATTTAGGTAGCAGGAGTATGGAAAGTACAGGGGATGAAGCTGCCTGCAGAAATGCTTTTATGGCTTTACAGTGAGTTGTGAACTTTGTTTTTTTATTTATCCTATTGCAGGCCTCAGCTGAAGTGCCATATAAGCATATTAGCTCCTTGTGTCAAAGAAGCATATGTGCGACTACATGTGAACATAAAGGGGCTATAGCATTCCAGCAGCAGAACAGCCAAACAGGGAGTTACATCAGGTGATCTGTAGACCTGTTAAAAACCTGTCTGTAGCTGCAGCCCACCAGTCTATATACCTCAGCTACACAGGTAGCCAGGGAACAAATCAGTTGCACTGTGAAAAGTTCTGTAATTTCATATACCAAACGGCTTGCATGTTCAAAAAAATAAATAATCTAGATGAACACCAGGAAAAACTGTTTTAGCAAGGATCAAAGGCTTATAGCACTTGAACACATTAAAAAAGGGGAGAGTTTAAATGGAAGGAACTGATATTAGCGCTTATGTAACTCCACACAATTGCATGTCTATTTTTTTTTATCTAGATAGTGTTTTAATATGGTCTTAAAATTTTGGAAACTCAACATTTTTTTATGGAAGTCTTTAAACTATGGAACAATCTTCTAACATTGCTTAATCAGACTCATCTCACATTTCTTTTCTGGCATGCCTTCTGTAACTATTTTCTGTTCTTAGCCCTGTACCTCCAGGTTATATGTCACCTAATGCACTCCCCACTCCTCTTCACATCCACTAATGACGTAAGATTTCCTTTTTGATGCCATGATTTCTAGTTTAGCTTTCTTACATTTTAAATGTCTGCAGATTCATTTGGTTTCTTGCCTGTCCGTACTCTGGTATCTTTAATGAGGCAGTTTCATCTGCTATCCTTAATGAGACTGTTAATCACACAATATGCAAATGTGGTTTTGCCATTTTAAAGCTCTATGCAGTGCAGTGGTATAGCAGTTAGCACTGATGCCTTACATCTCTTGGTTCATCAGTTCTGTTCTTAATTGCCATCTTCTGAGCCAAGACTGATTGGCCTCCCTACATTTGTGTGGGTTTCCAGTGGATGTTCCAGGTTCCACCTACTTTCCAAAGGAATGCTGTAGGTGGACTGGAACTTTCCTGTAAGTATGCATGCTGTGTGTGAGAGTGTGTGTACATCATGTGATAGATTGGGTTCCTATCCAGGATTAGTTTTTCTGCTTCCCCACGACCTTAAAATGGATAAAATGGGTATCAGAATGAATGAATTAATTAATTATTTCTTCTTTTGTGGTCTTAAATTATGTGTGTTATTAGAGTTTATGACCAGTATTGTCTCCATTGTGTATGGCCTTACCATGTAGTGTTCCATATGCATGTAACCTTTTTACCTTCACTGTCTCTTATTATGTGCTATTGCATTATACTGTGGTGGTTTTTTAACCTTCCCTCCCCTGAAAATGAATTATTCCCAGCTGGAATTTCTCAGTCAGCAAGGAAACAAACAAATTCTGTTTCAGGTTTTAGAATCTACAAAGGAAAAGGCTTATGATACATACGTTAGGGACTGGTTGGGTAGCTCCAGCTACTGCAGAGATGCAGAAATTGACCATAAAAATTTATTTAGATTAAGGCGCTGTGTAAGGAAGTGCAGTCATTCATACTAATAGTTTAAAAATCAGGGTGCCAATCTACAGTTTTACTCTGAGAACAATGGAGAGCACATCGCTTCTGCCAAAGTGTTCAACAATCTTGATTTCTGTCAGTTCCTGTAGAGAAATAACATATTTAATTTTCTGTTACTTGTAGCTTGTTCAGGTTTCTAGTTGCTGATCCTTCTAGGACTATACCGGCTTAGTTAAGTGTTGACATAAGGATAACCTTTGTTTCTTTAGCTTGCTTAGTTTATTGGTGGAAGTCATAAACAAATTATCTATAGACTCATAAGTAAGTACTAGGCAATCAGTATGCAGACCATTACAAGCCTAGCCAATAACCCATATTCAGAATTTTCCTCCATCCTCTAGCAGGGCAGCACAAGAGAGACCATGGAAGAATTTGAGGCTGTCCATCCAGTTATCTAAGTTTACCTTGAAGGTGGCAAGGATGGTACTCTGCGTAACATGTAGTAGAAGTTTACTCCAGAGCTAAAGAATACAGTGGGGTATAAATCTATCACAAAACATATTCTATGTATCTGTAAATGAAGGTTTATTTCCTTTAAATGGGTATTTAGGGAAGCATTTATTCTGTGAAGGAACACAAGGTCAAAGAGGGTCAGAAATTTCATGCCTGAAAAGCTACCTGCAGATAGCCATGAGGAATTTATAAGAGACTGAGGACAGAGAGAGGGCTAGCAGTCTGTCCTGATAACTAAGGTCCTGATCGTTATAGTTACAAATCTCTGAGATCTAGCAATTTGAGTGATATGTTTAGATAAATAAATGCTAAAGGCAGCATTACATTCAGTAATGGATCTAATGAAGTATGAGTAAAGGAGAATTAATACTGCTTCAGATCTAGGGGAGATACTTTTGGAAATAGGATAAGCCAGACAGAAGGCTTTCTGAACTACTGTGGAGGCATGATGGTCAAAAGGTAAGGAATTATCAATACGAATGTCTAGTTCTCTTATAACCTCAGGGTTGTCACCTATATGGTATGTGACAATCTGTTGTTTACCAAAATGAGCTATGCTACATTTTCACATTTAATTTGAAACCATTGTCCTTATGCCAGTTGTAAACATAGTTCCATGGAAGATCAAATAACTACACCCAATTTAGTTTTCTGCAAATGTAGATAATCATGGGCCAGGAGGTCTGAGAAATAGATACCAAATAGGAGAGGGTCTAACACTGAGCCATGTGGGACACAGCTAGTAACTTTTTTTACTTTCAGAAGTGACATCTGCAATTATAACTAAATAGGTTCTGTCAAGCAACCAGTTACTTATCCAATGATTGCATGGGAAATAGTAACAACGACTCTGGCCCAGTCAAGATGCACTGTATGTACTACTACTTCTGTCACTTTTTCAAAGAAATTAATGAAGTTAGAGAGACAGAACCTACCCTGACAAAGCCAAATTGATGAGAGTCCAGGGTTAAGAGATTTTCAATGTCAAGATTAATGAAATCTGAGATAATACATTCCAGCTTTGAGAAATGGGACTAGTGAGACAATTGCATTTATAGTTATTATGTCCCTGGTTGGGCCAACCTTGTGTAACAGTATTAAAATGGATGCTTTCCAGGCTTTTGGAGTATAAACAGTGGAGGAATTATATTAAAGAAGTTAAGCAGGAGGTTCAAATAGGTCATATTTTGCACACATGATCAGGCAACCTGGTATATTATCAGGGCCCATTGATGAGGCATTCTTAGCTTTTAAGAAGGCTGAGAGAACTTGCTCCATAGCAATTAAAGGGATAACTGGCATTGTGGAATCTGTGGAATAGCTATAACTGCAGGTGGAGTAAAATTTGCTCTAAATGTGTTAGCTAGGATACTAGCAATTTCCTTCAGGTCAGAGTGTTCATCATTATTGTGGACTAGTTTTGAGCATTGCTGGGTGTTAGTTCTTAACTTCCTAACAAAGACAAAGAAAGATTTGAAGTTATTTTTGGTTTTATCTGCTATTTTAAGTTCATTCTCTGCTTTGAGCTTCCTAATCATGCCTTTAAGCTTTTCATTGGTCTGCTTAAGTATGCTCTTAAGGAAGTAAGAAGGAGGCGTTAAGAAATTTCTTTCTCTTGGTATACATTTGTATGTGTGGTTGTTTTTAAATTCCTCATTTTATTTGGTGCAGATAAGGACTACCTTACCCATACAACTATTTAAGTAGGAGTAGAAGTCAGAGGCATAGGCAATGACTTTAGCCACAGGATGCAATGAATGAAGATTATACCACAAGTTGTTTAGGTCACTGAATAAATGAAGAAGGTTTGCTTTTGAGAAGCCTCAAAACAGAGAGGTATTTGCAATAGAAGTATCACCAGCTTTAAAGGACAATGGCAATCATTAATGGTCTAATTTAACAGGGGAGGATGATACATATGAAGGTATGCAAAAAGCGACCATATTACTGAGAACAAGATCAAGTTTATTGAGGCCGCTAGTAGGATGGTTAACTGTTCAAAAAATGGAAGTTAATAATCACAATGTCAAGGAAGTGTTGGACATACTGGTCATTGGTGGTGTAGGTCAGACAGTTTATTGATGGATAGTTAAAGTCTCATGGTAGGAAGGTGATGGGTTTAATGGAGATTTCAGCTAAGGTGATAAGATAGCTATCATGCTCAGAAAGGGAAGAGAGGGTAGGGCATTATATAGATAGCTATGAAATGTTAATTAATATTGCTTAGAGTGATGTGGCTATCTTAGAGTTCAAATATGGTGTCCCAAGAAATCTCTTTTGAGGTGATGACATCCTTGGCAAATGCTGATACTTCCACACAATTGCCAGTAAGTTGGAAGATATGATAGACACTAAACCCAGGAATAGGGGGAGTGATCCCATTGCTATGATACCATGTCTCTTTAAATGCACATATATGAATATGTTCAAGTTGCAGGAGAGCCTCAAATTCTGTTTTTTACAGACACATTGAGTTCCATAATAATATTTACAAGGTCGAGATGTCTAACAAACAAATTCTGCCTAAAAAAGTACTATGCAGGCAGAAAAGACTTTAGCCAGAATATAAAAACCTTAGCAAGAGAGAGATGCTAGCCATACCTAACAAAGCAGGAAGGTTTGACAGCCATCTTGCTCCAAAGCTGACACATTCTGAATCACCCTAGAATGGCACCAGCTACACAGCCATTTATTAAAGCCGTTTATGTTACCTTTCAACCTGAGCATCTTCTGGGTGATGACAAAATACAATTTAAGGCAACACCAGTGTCTTTCCATCCTCAGTCACATGCATAGCAAGCTCAAACGCATCCTTCAGAGGTAGAGATATAAGTTGTGAAGCTTGTGCTATCCATTATGCAGCATATGCAAATAACTGCATATGATAATATGCAACCAATGGAGTAGCAAAGAGATGCAAATGTGACCAGGTAAAGCAGGGAAATGATTTGTAGTCATAGCTGCCATGGAATATGCAGCTCATTGCATCAGTGTATAGAGATGCACAGCACACAGAAAATGTCAGAGTTGTATATCAGGAAGATGATATAAATGGTATCAATCTGCACTCAGCAATACTTTTCTTGCTCTAACCATAGCTGGTAGTGGCCCAACTGAGTATCATAGCACACAGAATAATATAGTGAACCCAATGAAATATGTAATTTAACTGTTCATTTTCATTCATTCTCTCTCCATCAGTGATAACACATGCTACATGATGGCTGTCATTCTCTGTAGTGCTTTTTATTTTATAGGCTCTGCCTGCATTACCCTCTGGGCATTTTGAATCCCTGAAAATATAGCAATACATATTTATTATGACTACAAAAGACATGTGTACAGATACTAAGAATGTACTTGGTTCACACAGTTACTTATACACAGTATGCAGGGCAAAGCCGGATCCAGCAGTAGGCGACATAAGCAGTCGCCTAAGACCCCATGAAGGCTAGGGGCCCAAAAATGGGAAAAATTTAAGAATGTGTGTATTTTTAATGCAATAATGCAACTTTTTTTTTTCAGAATTCAGATTACAATCCAATGACTCCGAACTGTTGCATGCAGATTGCAATGTGGATGGTTCAATGTGCACACCATCAAGTGGGTGTTTTGGTCTGCTCCCCCCGCCTGAGGACTTAATAGTTCAGTCAGTTTAGGATACAGGGGTAGGTCGCACTGGTATGGACTAGCAGGTTTAACATTGTCCATTAAACTGTTACTGTGCTTTATTTGCTTTACTGCTGCTAATCAGCTGATCCTGATGTGAGTCCCTCCTGACACATGAGTTGTGCCCTCTAAGTGTTGAAAAAAAAAAAAGAAAAAGTGTTCTTCTGTCAGTTGTCTGAACACATATGCTGCATTTTATTCTTACTGGGTACGTTATGTTTTATTATTTTATAGTAATTTTTCCTGACTGGTTTGTTTCACAAGAGCAGCAGTGAAATGTTTAAAACTACTAGTTAGACTCTGTTTGTGGTGCTATATATTGTTTAGAAGCCCAAATCTCTTGGCAGGTAAGGACCACATGGTCATTAATTTTAAGTAAGAATAATTCCTAATTTTACTCTTTCTTAAGCAACATTTGTCCTAGTTGTCTTTCTTTCTTTCTTTCTTTCTTTCTTTCTTTCTTTCTTTCTTTCTTTCTTTCTTTCTTTCTTTTCCATATCCCATTAGAACTGCATTGCATCTGTTCCAGTCAGTTTTGAATTTCACAGCCATTATTTTTTTTTAATTTCACATAACTCTAATGCCTTCTTCTTCAATGTGCAACCTCCCCCAGTTGTTGTTCTCTATGTTTTTTAGAAACTGAATTTTTAAGCTGCAATGTAATAACGGTGTATGACTCTGGGCACAATTATCTTCTTTGCTGGCTCAATTGTATGCTTTTAAGTTCATCAAATGTGTTTAAGGAAAGATATTTAGATTTCTTATGTTGGACAAAATGTTGATCATGTAAAATTAATTTGTACACCTTGACATACCTCTCCACTGTCCAGATTTTTGCTTCATATTTTTGGTCTGTTGCTCATAAAATTTCTGCTTTTTTGGCAAATCACTGATAATTGAAATAACTAAATAATAACATACATTTGAGTTTCAGACTCCATATCCTTCAGAAAAATGCACGCTAACACAAATCTTGTTATTCCAGCAACTTTCTAAGTTTATGAGAGGCTAGGAGCAATATTTAATGTGTCCCCGTTGTTCCCCCATTATGGCAGGCTTTGTCCAGATTTCTTTGAGAGGTATGGTGTGTGTGAATGTGCGTGTGTGGGCGCACATGCGTTCGCTCACGCGCGCGCGTGTGCATGTGTGTGTGTGTGTGTGTGTGTGTGTGTGTGTGTGTGTGTGTGTGTGTAAGTAAGAGGTAAGTCCATATTTTTGTCCGTTCCTCATAAGAAGGACTGACATTGCTAAATAATGACAGACATTTGAGTTTTAGACTTCATATCCTTTAGAACAATGCATACTAACACACATCTTGTTATTCTATCAATTTTCTAAGTTCATGAGGCAATATTTATGATCTGTCACTGTTTATTTTAGGCTTTGTCCAGATTTCTTCCACACAGAGGTTGAGGTGTGTGTGTGTGTGTGTGTGTGTGTGTGTGTGTGTGTGTGTGTGTGTGTGTGTGTGTATGAGAGAGAAATGCCCTAGCTAGGGTTAGAAGTTTGCTTAGGTTCAAACCCTCTACTTTAGTTACAGGAGACAAAAGCCTGAATCCTCTACCCCAACTACCAAGCTGCATTTTCAAGGAAATGAGATTGAGGTGGATTTTTCAAGGAACTGAGCTTCAAGTGCATTTTCAAGGAATTGTGAGCTTTAAGGGCAGAGAAGTTTACTGCTGCTCATGCCAAGTCTGTTTACAAGGTGCAACTGTTTTGTTTAGCAAATTGTATCATTATTATTGTATAAACTTTAAAAGCAGTGTTAGTAGCACAACAGATAGCATACTTGAGTTTTGATGCAGAAGCCTGTGGGTTCTATTTCCACAGCATGTAGATGGAATGCTAATACTGTGTTGTACTTTAAGGAGGTGGGGGTGCTGTAGTCCTTAGTATGTCCTCCTTTGGATGAGATGCCTAGTAACTGTGAACCTGTTGTCAGTTTGCCATCCATTCCTTATTTTAATATTACCAGCTTACCATTTTTTAATGTAATATAGGCAATTTATTCTCCAAGGGCAACAGGCACTGGATTTGTAGATGAAACACTGAAATATAAAATGGTTTGCTAGCAATTCATCAATTACATATCTCTTTAATGTGGAATTAGTCAGGTGACTTTTACTTCTGCAGAGATTGTGCATATTGACTGATTTTGATGGATTGTAATGACAGAAGTTTGAGTCGCCTTTTATGGTTGAAATGTTATGAATTGGGCAGTTTTGTCATTATTGGTTCATATGTTTTGGTTCATTGCTTACTGGAAAAATGTTCAAAACTATACATTTAAAATATGCTCTAACAAGCGGTGCTGTATTATACAAGGGATATAATTTAATGCAATCAGGAAGGTAAATCAAAGAACTATTGCATGTTTGCATGGTCCTAAAAATGTGTGCAAGGGGCCTATGATTTGAAAACAGCCCAAAGGAAAACTTAATCTGCCACTGGCCAGATGCATATTCTTTGAATGTGGGTTTCAATGCTGTTTCAGTAAATGTGAATTTCAAAGGCAGAGAAGCTTTGATGCCAAGTCTGTTTTCATTGTGAAACTGTATTGCTTTGTTTAGCAAATGTCTATTAGTGTTTGTGCTATAAAAAATGAAGTAAAGGTTTTAATTAAATTAAACCCAACTATCTGTAACCAAAGCAGAAAACAGTATGCAAACTTTGAGTTTTGAACAGTGTTTCATGGTAACTGAGGAGAAATATCCAAGTAATGGGGCACCAGAATGGCTGCTTGTGGGGGGGGTCCAATCCATTACCCTGCCTAGGGCCCCATTTGACCTTGATCAGGCTCTGATGCAGGGCCTAGCAGCTCTGGTAGGTTACAACATACTACTTTATGACAGAGGCTAGCCTTTAAAATAGTCTGCTGAACTGCTGAATGATAACATCACAGTATACAAAGTGGGGTAAAGACAGAATATTTGGAACTGTACACCATCTACCAAAATGCAATTCTAGTCCCCCCACAAAAATAGACCCTCCTCTCCCCAGAATGTACAGTTGTAGCAAAACATGAATTTAGTTGACCAAGCAATCTAAATAAAAGCATCAAACCATTAAAAGAATGCCAAAATAATTTAAAAAAATTTAGTTGTAGCACATCTCATAAACTCTCCTTGTCAAATACAATAATCCATTGTTATGTTATATAAATACACCTAGCAAACTTGATTAGTGTTCTGACAGGCCTCTGCTATGTGACTAAAATTGCCAAAATGGATAATATACACCTTCCCAACCAATTCCAGATATCTAAGTAGTACAGACATTCCAATTCACTTCAAACTGTTGCATGTTTCATGCCATAGATATGTAAAAAGTTGTGGCGCATTGCTAACAATGCAGATTTATACCTTTTTGTGCACCATATGGTTAAATACCTGCTTGTAGTATGAATGCCTTTGAATCATCTAATTTCTTGCTCACATACTGCAGTCTTTAGATACAGCCTGTGCATGAGGATAACAAGTAATGCAACATCACGGTTCACACAACACAGCTGTATATTAAGTGCACTCTGCAGCTGAGCAACACAAGACTGCACAGAATGTGATTCACAAGCATACGGATCTACATGTGTGTTTGCCATTTTGACTTGCTTCTTAGAGTGCTAAACTAGTTATATTTGCTTCTGCTCTTTCAAACACAGGGTTCCTGACTGGTGTGTAAATGAGATTAAAGTCTTCTTGTAATTTCTTAATAAAGTCTTCAGGGAGAATCTCTTGGGTGCATATGATGGCCCTCTTAAAAAAGCAGATGCTTATTATGATTTGAGCCTCCTGTTAATAAGGCCTACAGGCATTCCAAGATCCAGAGAGCAATGTAGGCACTGATATGATGACCAGAGGCAGTGCCATCTTAAGCTACTGCAACAGAGGGAAACAGAGGTTTAACAAGAGCATCATGAGATGTACTGTAAGTATTTATTAAAATGGATTTCTTCATCCTAACTACATATCAGTCAGTGAGATAGATTTACTATTTGCAGATTATCAGCTGGTATGAACCTATGATTGAAGGTATTACTGTAGCAGTCAGGGGTGCAGTATAAAAACTGTTATGCCAGGATATATGTTTTTTAAGTACATTTGTAATTTGTACTTGAGTGAAACTATGTACCACAGGCACCTAATGATGCTGTTTTACCTGGAACAGAATTAGGGACAGGTGTAGGTCAGTACTGTGTATCTCTGGTACTATTTGGAGCAGGGCAGGCATATGCAGCACTGGGCCAGAGACTGTTTGCCATATATAGATGCTTCTGATCTAGCAGATTTATTAAATGGTGAGTGTAACTGGGATATGGTTTACAGTGCATTATATAAGTTATACTTATGCTATCCTTTACATGGTGGCCTGTTCTAAGTAGGTCTATTTATTTATTTATTTATTTTACATTTGTTTACCGGAGAGGTGCGACTGGACAGAGTTGTCCATTTTCAGCTGAGGCCCGGGGAGAAAAGCTCCAGAGCAATTGCTTAACATACTATACATAAGACATTTACATGAGCATTGTGGTTTACACATTCACTTATAAAAATATAGCAGATAATAACATATGATGGCATAAGATATTTACATAAGCATAGATGTTTAGAGATAAAATTAAAAGTATGACAGGTAGTAACATATGATGGTTGTTCATACAGTATGTTTAGTAGAGATAATCTTGAAGATGTACTGAAGATAAGACAAGAAAGGAAAACTAAAAAAGGAGGAGAATATAGACAAGTTTATATGAGGTGCATTGACATTTTAAGGGAAAGCTTTTCAACTTAGTCTAGGGGAGATTTAGTGGGTTTAGATGAGACAGTGGGGAGAAGGCGGCAGTGAGTTGGTAAGTAACGTGTGTTAATATATAGTGTATCTGTGGGAGTTTTAAAGAAGAGGATGGATAGTGGGTAGAGGAAAGGAGTTAGAATATGTCAGCCAGGTGCTAGGCAGTTACAAGTAACATGTGATAATATATAGTGCATCTGTGGGAGTTTTAAAGAGGAGGTTGGATAGTGGGTAGGGGAAATGAGTTAGAATATGTCAGCCAGGTGCTAGGCAGTTTAAAGATTAAAAAGAGGAGGTCCAGGCACTCTCACTGTAACCTACTAATTTTATGGCATGTGAATGGTCCAGTGATAGGTATGGGACTGCCTCACCAAACAGGGGAGTAAAGGCCCTTCTTGGGTGGACTATCCATCCCATTTAACTATATCCCAGCTACAACTGCAGCAATTGCTTTAGACGGTGGTGCAATATCAGACAGGGAATCAGCTGATAACCTCCTGTCACTGACCATTGGCCAGCTGGGACCAGCAGCAGACGATGATTCTGTGTAGGTTGCTACTAGGCCTGTTTTGAAGCCCCCACTCTAGCTCTCTACTCTATCGCCTGCCTGGTGTGAGTTTCTTCATACTGAGTCATGCTTCATATATTGTTTGTAGTCCAACCCTCCCCATCAACAATTATCCACTCTCTATATATATGAGTATCAATCCAGTGTTTCTCCAGCCTCATTTGCGCACAACCAGTCATGTCTGTCTGCCCCTGCAAACTCTCCTACTGCCACTTTTCATTCCCAGTTTTCTCTTTCCTTGCATACAATATGCTTCATCCCTCCTTTCTTTATGTGAAAAGGTATCTCTAACCTCAAAAAAAGTATATATATATATATATATATATATATATATATATATATATATATATATGTGTGTGTGTGTGTGTGTGTGTGTGTGTGTGTGTGTGTGTGTGTGTGTGTGTGTGTGATTGCACAGTTCTCAGGGAAAGGGCATATTCCTCAACCCTGAGAATTGTCCAATCTGCTACTTTTGTCGTCTAAATTGTATTGACTAAACTGATGTCGACAAAAGTAGTATATATTCTGCCTCTACACTCCACACCTTAAACTTTCCTGTGTGTTTTCCTGGTATGTTTCCCTCTGCATGCTCTCATTCTCATTTCTTGCTGTCCTGTATGTACACCTCTTTTCCATCCCATTTTGCTGAAGATACATGTGGTCACATGTCTTGGGCCACTCTACAATAATAAGAAATATGCTGTACTTGAAAATGTCTGTTGTGGTATTTTTTAGCATTATGTGGTACTGTGTCACAGAACATGCCAGTCCCCATTTATAATGCAGGATCCTTGAGAATCAGGTGCCTCCTTAGCTACCTCCCTCAAGCCTCTTTGTGTAGGGTCTGAGAGCTGAGCCTGTCTCATCTCTATCTTTGTGACCCTTTCCAGCTCCCCTTCCACAGGAAGTCTGGTACCCTCTGACAGCGGTGCCTCACTGTCAGCCTGGGTACTACCACTTACCCATTTTCCTTTGCAGTCACGCCAACCAAAGGAACGTCATAACTTACCAGCAGCTGTGGTACACCTTTATTCTCACTGCTACAAGGTAGCTCCCTCCCTGAAATAGCTACTTCACCAGCCCTGGCTTCAGGTATGGGGTCTGTCTGAGTCTCCCAAGATTACCAGCCTCACATGCCTGTCTCCAATCCTCTCTGCGGGTAACTGCATGCACACAAGGTACTGTATTATCAGAATCATTCTTTATCAGGATATCTGCGGGGACATCCTCAGACACACCTACTTGCTTGCTTCCTTTTTCACCCTCCCAGTCAAGGTGAGATGTGGCAAAATACATTTTAAATGGGGTCCCTCCTAAAGCACTGACTGGAGTGGACTGCCCAAGCAAGTACTGTTCCTCTTTAACCACTGCTGGCTTCACAATGGTTATTTCAGAGGCTGTGTCTCTCTTAGCAGTGGCCTCTTTTCCATCCACTAAGATAGGATATAAACTCTGGTGATAGTCTGGCAACCGTCTTGTCTCCGACAACTTACCAGTGACATACTGATTTTCCCACTTGCTGGCTCCAACCTTTTTTCCCCACCTTAGTTCCATGGACATATGTATGCTGCATGGCCTCACTGGTCACATTTAAAACATCTACCCTTGATCCTGACTGTGTACCTGAACTAGTGGCTTATCCATTACTGCTGGACTCTGTTGAAGTAGTTTAGGCTGCCCATTAAAGGTTCCCTTATATCCATGTGCAGCACTGGGTATCCCCTTCTTGTTCAGTAATGCACTGCTTGCTAAGTAGAGATCCCCTTTTTCTCCAAGCTCATCTGCAGAGTTATGCTCCCAGTCTGCCAACCAGATTTTCATGTCCTCAGTCAAAGTGCTAATGGCTTGTTCCCTCACCAAAAGGTCTGCCAGTCTTTCAAAAGTGGTGACCTGACACCCACTCACCCACCTAGGAAAATAAGTGCTTAACTCAGCAATATAGTCACCTATACTTTCATCTGCCTTGCATCTATACTCATTAAACTTTTTTCTGTAAGCTTCAGGTGTTAACTTAAAACTTTCGAATAAATATTGTTTAATTTTATCATAGTTTAAGCAATCAGAATCAAACAATTTAGAAACAACAGTTACAGCTTTAACATGGTGTAAGGGGGGTCAGGAAATGTACCCAGAGCCCTTGGTCAACATTGTACTGTTTACATACTCTTTTCAAATATGTGAATAAAACTATCAAAATTTTTACCTTCTGTAAACCGTGGAAGAAATTTACTGACCTTTATTGCTTCTGAGGTTTGGTTATTCCCTTCCCCATTACCTCAATGACCCATGTCTCATAAAGCATAGATTTGGTCTTGCTTAGACTGACTTGTAAACCCTGTCTATAAATTTCATGAATAGTCTGGGGAAGACTATATGTTAGTTTTGTTCAAATTTGTTGGAGAAAATCGCTGGTGGCCTGGACATATAATATAATAAAGTTTGTATTTTGGCTATGCAGATGTTGAGGAAGTTAAGGACTAGTGAAAGTATCGAGCTTTGTAGAAATCCCCCCTCCATTGTTTTGCATGTGGTGAGAAAACTGCTTGTCAATAAATTCTCAGAAAGTCTTGTTTTCTCAGTAGATAGTGCCCTGCTGAAATATGTTGGGTGTAGAATATGGAGAAAATACTTTCGCCTGAGCTTAATTAGATAAATCTAATAGAGTGGCTATTAGATGGACCTGATGAAGCTCAGGCGAAAATATTTTTTAAATATAGTTCTATAGTTGTAGCTCATAGTTTGTTGTCATGCTTTGTTTGTTAGAAGTTAAAAATAAAAATAAAACGTTTTAACTAAAATGAGGTTCCTTAGGCTGCTGAGATGGTAAACCCTCACAGGTCATATATTCAAATGAAGGACTAACCTCTAAGCTTTTGGACTGGCTTCTTGTTTTTCCATCTCCCAGATTTTCCTCCAGTCAGCTCCAATGGACCCTGCCACCATTGTCTGTAACTGCCTTTAAATAACTGACCTGTTGAATGTAATGTACTACAACAAGAACACTCATCAATCTACCCGCTTAACTGAATAAACTACTGGAAACTTCAACAAAGTGTCTTTATTCCTCCCACTGGGAGGGTATCAGGGTGAGAGAGAGAGAGAGTCTCCTAGATCTGCTAGCTAAAGTAATTTTTATCTGGACTAATCCTTTATACTCTGTTTCTTGTTAGTTCTGTCACACTCTGGGTCACAGGTGAGATACCAGACTTCACTCAAGCCCTCATGATTACCTCTGTTCACTTTTATACAAAAGGTAGGACTGTCAGGAACACTAATAAGATTTGATAAACTGTTCCATGAGTAAGTTTCCAAAATTATCTTTCACAAATGGCTAGTGATAACTGTTTAGATTGAAGGAAGTGTTACTTCTGAGGGTGTATATAGAATTGTGCAATATTAGCTTGTTTCTAAGAGGTGGGCAATACCCTTTTTTTAAGAAGTGTAAGGGTAAGAACTGAGCAGGTAGATGGACATAGCAGTGATAAGAAGACATTTTGCCTTATGGTGTTGGTTAGAACTAGTAAAGTGGATACATATAATAATCTTATTTACAGTGGTTTGTAGTAAAGCAGGGTTTTCTTAGTGGCCTATTTGACTAAAACAGGCATCCATTCTGCAGGAAAAACTCCTCACTGCATTTTATACTGTATACTACTTCTGTCTTCTTGACTTTCACTTGTTTGCGTAGTTTTGGATACTCGTCACTAGTATTGCTGTATGTTTCATCTAAAATGTTTTGTTTTCATGTTTCTGCCTTACAACCTTTACTTTTGTCAGTAAATTCACTACCCTGTGCTGTTCAGGGAGACAAGACGTTGTCCTGTGAAATGTGTTTATCCTGCCAATTAGAATGGCCTTTTTTATAGAGCACATATTTATTATTTACAGATTCTCATTGTTGCATAATGTACAATACCCAGGCATGGTGCTCTTGTGATTTCAGCACTATTGCTTATACAGCCATTCACAGCCATTCTATAGTTGTATGTTTAGACACTAGTAATAAATTAGCCTCATGCTAGACAAACCGTGCTTACATTTAACTTTCAATACTTTGCTATTCTTCAGCATGCAAATCCACATATCCCAATCAACTATTCTATCCAGTCTTAATCTCAGGTTTGATTTAACATTGGTCCTTAAACAAAAACAATTAAACATATAAGTTAAATATTTACAATATACAGTAGACAGTCGATTATCTGATCGTCGATTATCCAAAACATCAATTATCCAAATGCAGCCTTCCAAAGTTTTCGGGGGAAAGATCATAAAGTATAAATATGTAAACATTATACATATTCACTTATGTGTGTTTTTTTCAGCTTGTAGCCCTCTCATGTGTAAAAAATATTCTTTATTATCCACTGGAATCGCTGAATGGTTGAAAAGTGCATTTCCTGTGTGCAGAAAAAAACAAGATTTTAGAAGTTTTTTATCTGGTTCAATGTATGCTTGATTATCCAAACTACCCTAGATCCCATTTAGTTCCCATTTAGAATTCCTACTGTAATTTAAACCAGGAATTAACTAGTGAACGTATTGCTTTATTTTCTCTATGTTACAAATCTGAACAAATAGATCAGTGACTTCACACAATGTATTTCAATCTACTTTATTAAATGGATATACATCTTAGGTTCATTGTTCCATGTCGATGTCCTGTTCAAGCTTAATTTTCTTTGCAGAATTATGTACAGCCAAGTTTTTATTATGACATTAGGTGTTTGATCTCCTTTACCTCTCACTTCCATATTTTAATAACTGTAATAATCTTTTTCACCTCTATTATTGATCATTTGTCTTTGGTTTTGTATTTTCTGCTTGTAGCTTTCTTTGCCACTATCAACACTAAAGATCGAAATACTTTCACCTCTTTATTATATGTTATTTTGTCCCCACTTAACAGAACTATCTCTATACTGAGGTTAAATTCTCATCCAAGTATAAGACTTACCATATTATTCAAGTCATCTTTGTACTGAAGCATCTCCAGGCATTCCTAGAATGCTTCCATAGATAAGCTTCTTGTCTGTGAGAACACTTTTTTCAAGTCTCATGGAGTATAGAAATGTTTGCGGAAACCTTTTCATGCAAATGTTCTTAATTTTCTCGCTTTAGATGTGTATCTAATGTTAAGACATATTTTCTCTACACTGATTATCTATAATATCTTTATTTAATTGTTGACTCCATGCTGTTTTTATATTTATACTCTAAATATAGTTATTATTTATTATATAAATATATTTGTCTTCTAAAATCTAATATTACCTTATATACTCTATTTATTATTCTTTTCAGTCTGCCATTTCTTTTTTGGCCTCAATTACGAAATCTGTTATTTGTGATTTAACAAAATTACTATCCTTAATAACCAAACTGATCTGAGTTCAATGAACGAAAAGTCTGTCTAGCTTTATCAACTTTCAGAAATGAATGCTAGTACTGCATTAGACCATACACAGAACACTTTGGCAAATGTATTATCAGCACCCAACACTGGAAGGCTGGTACTCTACTTTGTCCCTCTTGACAATCAGCACCTGGGCAGCTGCCCTCTTTGCCCCACCCTAGCTATGCCTCTGATTAGACACAAACCATGATTTATTCCTTTGGCTGGAGAATCCATCCATCCAAAACTCCTTTTTCCCTTTTACCATATGGGGTTGAGGTATCACTTCAACAGCGACAAACAGCTTGAGCTAAGGTTCTCATCGTCGGATGGCTAGCCCTGCCGGGGTTGTTCTTCCAAACCACTCATATGCATGTACACTAATACCAATCACCAGTTTAGAGTGTCCAGTCCACCAACTGCATGTCTTTGGGGTGTGGGAGGAAACTGTAACACCCTAAGGAAACTCACATTAACAAAGGCAGGACATGCAGACTCCACACTGGAGGCACCCCACTTGAGAATCAAACCAGAGAGAAAAAAGAGACCCTCTTGCTGTGAAGAGATAATGGTATCTGTTGTGTCACTGTACCACCTTACAACACCTACTGTAAACCACTGATCTGTTTATTTCATTTGTCTGCAGCTTTTTATTTCTGAAGCTATCCCTTGATCCTTATGTTGCTAGATAGCCAGGCTATCTAAATTCTTTCATTTTGCATATCAGTTTCTACAGGTTGTCCATTCCAGTATGTATTTTTTTAAACATGTCCTCTTTAACTTTCATTATATATTTCAAAAACTGCAGCTGTTTTCTAAAGGTCAAGCTTAACTACTAAGACACAATGACTCCACCCTCTTGCAAGCAAGTATAGCTTGTCAAGGAAAGCAAATTGCATTCCAATAGCATGGATGACAGGTCAGTTCCACTCTGAATTCTGATAAAGAATTTGGCTTTACACAAACAGGATACAAAATGAAATGAAATGATATAGTTATTTTCTCATTGGTACTTACTGATTTTAGATAATGTAATATATATTCCAATATGCATATTTTTATATCTGAATTATACTAAACCCAACATTATATATATATATATATATATATATATATATATACGCACACACACACACACACACACACACACACACACACACACACACACATATATATATTTACATATATGTTCACTTTATAATCTCAAAACAATGAAATATCAAATTTCAGTATTTCGAGACTATAAAGCTGAAATTCCGAAATAGCGAAACTTCATAACCGCAAATCTGGCAATGTCAAATCCATGGCTGCGGTGGTGCGCTACGTGACGTGCGATGTACTATGTTCCTGATGTACATTGTGGTGTGTGGATATGGTTGGAGATTAAGGTAAGTGAATATATTTTTTCAGGGTTTTGGGTAGGGATTTGAGTGTATGTGAGTGTGTTCAGAAGTTTTAGGTGTGGGTTATGGTAGGTCTGTAAGAGTATGAGTGTGTAAGTGTTGAAAGTGGTGGTATTTGTACATTTGTGATGTGTGTGCGAGGGGACTGTAGAGTGTGTAGTGGTGAGTTTACTGTCTTTTTCTGTTTGGTGTGACCTCGGAGTTAGTATATATAAGTAGCAGGGGTTTGGGGTGCGCAGCTGCTTATATGTAGGGTAGGTTTGCGTAGTTGTATTGTTGTGTTAGTGTGTGTTTTGTTTGTTGTAGTGTAGGGAGAATGGTGTATGTATTGAAAATTCAAAATGCCGAAAATATAAAATGTCAAAAACTCAAAATATTGAAAATGTGAATATAGTCTTTCTCCTCTTGGAGTTGGTATATATATATATATATATATATATATATATATATATATATATATATAAAATTAGCGGGGAGGGGCTTGTTTCCTCCATTAAATATATTTTCAATATTTTGACCTTTTGACATTTTGTGTTTTCAGCATTTTGAGTTTTTGATCTTGTGACATAGACCCATTCCTGCATTCAGACTTCCCTAAGTCAGGGTTTCCAGTGAATTATTTTTGTGGATCTTGCTATCTAGCCTACTTTCAGTCAATATACTTGTTTAATTTACATTATATGCATTCCAAGACCTTCACCATAACTAACTTTAAACACTTATTACTTATTGGTTTCCATCACATAATATATTAGTTTCCTTTCTCATTCGTCATTAATGTTCTTCTTTTCCTCCCTTCCTTTCCACACTGTCATTGAACCTTTATTAAAAGCAACATAAGACAGCTTGCAATTTGAAGAAAGGGTGTTTCATAAATCATCATGCAGTATATATAGCCCCCTTTCAGTCAGAAATACACTTTTATTTTTAAGTAAACTTTGAGATACAACACAGACATGCACACACACACACACACACACACACACACACACACACACACACACACACACGCGCGCGCGCGCGCGTGCATATATAGATATGTGTATAATATATATATATATATATATATATATATATATATATACATATATTACATTCCTCACCCAGAAAATTATTGTTAAAAAGTACTAGTCCGGCTTTTATTTTCAAGCTTATTTATTTGTTTGTTCTGCTCTCATCATATCGATAAGATGGTTTATAAAAAGGACTACTTTCTTCCCAAGAATTCTGGCTGAATCAAATAAATATCTGTCTGTATATTACTGAATTCAACTTTTTTGAAGTATCATTCAGAATATCATGTAAGCAATTATTATTTTTAAATATGATCTTTACTCAAAGTTCTCACTGCATTGTTGTTTATGGACTATCCCTCTTTTTTTTGAAAACTGCTTCATCTTCTTTGTTTTAGCCATAATTTTATTCCAGAAAAAACTAAAAGGGCTTTGCAGGAAATGTTGCCCTTTAAGTAACCATTGTCTGCCTTTCTGCATTTGTTGACTGGTTGCCTGTTCCCTCACCACCTCTTCCTGCCCCCAGATCTTTTTTTCTTTCTGCTTCTTCATTTTGTGAATATTGAGGGTCTGTGTAAGCTTTTAAAATAAGTGGAAGGAGGATTCAAATTAATGCAGGATACAATAACCTGAAATTAAGTTTTATTTCTCTGCCCAGTCTTAAAGGGGAAACGCATTTCTGTTAGATCATGTTTCTAAAGAAATGTAATTACCCAGAAATCCTTGGGTTTCCAACCTTTGAGATTGTTCTATTCCTCCACAAGACAGAATGAATTTTCTCCTTTAGCTAGTATGTCTATCGTTTAATCAGTATATGTCTTGGCTGCTTTCTTAACGTCAGATTAGAAATATTTACTTTATATGGGCTTTCCATTTTAATATCAGCAACAGAAAATCCAGTACATATGCTGAACCATTTTCTCATAAAGTATTTACAATCCTTCCCTTCAGTTTGTTCTGGTACTGCTGTAAACCTCAAGTTGTCTCCATGCGACCTATCCTCAATTTCAACCAGTTTCTTTGCAATTTCTTCATATTTTAATTGCTGTTCCACTATTTTTTTTCTTTCATCACCTTTTCAGCAGTTTACATACCAGTTATTTCTTCAGAATGCTTGTTTAAAACATTTCTATTTCCTCCAGCCTTCTGCTATTTAACTGTATATATTGCAACAGGGGGACGTCATCTTGAAAAAAGCAAAGTGTATTTGGTCAGTTTTTCATTCTGTCTAAGATAACTGAATTCTTTTCTTCTTTATCTGCCACTACCATCTGCTTTTCCCACCTTTTCTCCACCACACTGCTTTTAGTCTCCCTCTGAGTGTACAGCTGCTCCTTGTTTAACTTCACTATCTTTTTTGTTGACCTTTTAGACATAGACACTTCAGCTACCAATTTATGTTAACAATTTATGGTAGTTTGCATGCTTTTGCTGTTTTAAGTTGCTCTCTGCCAGTTCTCTGTTTTTAGCTGCATACACTGCTGCCACAATCTTGGACTCCATTAGAATGGATTTTATAACACTCACTAAGCTATAATTTTGGCATTTACGTGCATGCTTTACTGCTCATGATTCTTGCTGCCTCTCAAAAGTTGGACCTTTGGTGTAGCCATTATAGCATTTAAACCTTATTACTTTTTGTTTATCCTCCCACAGATGTTGCTTTTCCTAATTGATGCATAACTGCCTAAAGTTTGATTCTGTACCCTGCCTTTGTTGAATACCTTGCTTTGTCACAGGTACCATGTGGTTGCCTGTTGTTTTTGCACGGTATCTTTTGTCACTTACCTCAGCCAGAATCCTCAGGTTTGCAATACTACATAAACATGGCTAAAAATCAATTTAGATTCTTCCATCTTCTGGACACCTGTCTTGTCATTATGGTTATGAGTTGTTCGAAGGGACACACTGACTGACTACACAAGCTGTCTGACATTTTTGTGTTTTGGTGAAAATTTGTAAATCTATTTCAAATAAGATCTTTTGCTGCTACAATGATATTCTGTACAATAAGTAATTTTGAAACTTAAAGCAGGACTAAGAAGTAGAAATGCCTTGTTCAGCTTCTTCCCTGACAACTCTAGTTTATATTTTCCATTGTACTGCTCAAAGTGCCATCTTCCCACTGTGACTTTGAACAATTTAAGTGTCTTACTTAAAGGTCAGCCAACTCTTGAGTTACTTCAGGTTTAATCAGTTGTGAGATAGAAGGTACTCCTCCATCTTTTGCCAATGCATGCACCAGGGGCAGTTCACATCAATATTCTTTAATGTCATTTGCTGTGATACTGTCTCTGCCTTATTCAATTTTCTTTTTCCTGCAGTTTATATGAACCTGTTGCATAGAATCCACTTTATTTTTCCTACATCTTCTGAATTTTGGTCAGAAAGGATTTTCATTAGGGAGTCTGTACAAGGTTACCTTGTCACTCATTATACAACACATTTTCCTTTTTCTGCACTTTATGTTGGTTTCCCTCTACTCAGGTGAATAAACACCATCCACTTTTTTTTTCTTCTTCGGAGTGCATTCCCTCTGAAAAGGATACCACAGAACACATTTTATTTTCTGTTTTACATATGTTATGTGATCCTATCTCGCCTACATTCTGACTGATGGGTTCGGAGCCGATCCCTCGGCTCCGACTCGGCACGCTTATGCCAAAGAGCGAAGTCTCTTATTGGCTGAGCTTATTATATCCCAGGATGCACCACTACCATTCCCCCAGATCTCGTTTGCCGCTAACCTGCGAAGACGTGGTCTCGAGCTGGCTGAGCTGAGTAGTTATTTTTTGACTAACTTTTCTGTCAGTTTTGCTGTTTTCTCTCAAAAAAAGCTGTTTTAACAGCTATTCTTACATTGTTGTGTGGTTGGTTTGAATTTGTTGTGGAAATTTGTTGTGTGACTGGGTTGTGTTTGCTAGGCCCCCCTTCATCTAGGGCCTTCCCGGTTAATCAACCCTTCTATATTTTATATATAGTAAAAGGCTTTAAAGCTTTTGGTAGCTGTCTGTTCTTACAGGGTTTCTAAGCCCCTGTCATTTGCGAGTGATAACTGTAAGCCTATACTTAGGGGTGTCACCAGTAATTGTATTTCTTCCAGTCAGATTACTGAAATTCCCCCCATAATGTCTCAGAATCCTAGGCCTTCGGGCTTTAAAAAATGTGTAAAATGTAGTTTCAAAATGTCCATCACGGACGATCACTCGCTCTGTGTGTATTGCTTAGGGGCAAAACATTTACAGGAATCATGTAGCGTATGTCACGCTTTTTCCTCAAGGGTCCTCCAGGAGAGGAAAAATAAATTAATTCTTAAGGGATTAATTAAACCTTCTTTCGAAGAAGCTTTGGCGTCCTCTCCTTCTCCGGCCAAAAAGAAAAGGGCGTCGGTTCCGACCAGTCCGTCGGATCCGACCGCTAAGAAACATAGGCAGGCCTCTCCTTCGGCTCCAAGGACTTCGGAGCCGAGGTTGGAACGGTCTGCCTCGATGCCACCAGTATCGACTCCTCTGGCTTCAGAGCCGATGGCTGGGGCATCGAGAGGCGGGTCACCTTCGTCGGCTCCACTGCTCTCGGAGCCGACAAAGGTTGCCCGCTCAGACACTTCCTCCTCGGCGCCGAAGTCCACCTCGGCACCGATGGAATCTGGTATGTGTATTCCCTCGGCGCCGATACTCATCGAGTCGCCTCGGAGCCGGTCCCCTAGCCCTTTGGGGCCGTTGGAGAGGCCGTCTCGAACCCGTTCTGTTTCCTCTCGGTCTTCGAGGATGTCAGATTCTGATATAGACAGGGTGCTCCAAAGACTGTTCCAGTCCCCAGTCTTCCAAAAATTTGTTTCGGTTCCGACCCAGTTGGCTTCGGAGCCGATGACCTTGGCCCACCCCATTGCCATTCCTCCTCCGACCGCTTCGGCTCCGTCGGAGCAGGTGCTGTTGGAGCCGGTGGAGATCTCAGGGTCGGCTCCGACCCTTACTCCAACCCGGGCCTTCGGGTCCGAGTTTGGTACGCGGACTTCTTCAGCTGGACCCGGGGGTGATGTTTCGGGACCTATGCTTTCGGTTCCGAGCCTCCCCCTCGGTGCTTCAGCTGCGGGACTTCCGTCGGCTATCACGGCTCCGGGGACCGGACACTCCCAGGATTCTGGGGGTCCGGCTTTCAGAGCCATGAGGAGTGCCTTGGCCAAGTCCTCTTCGGCCATCTCTCCGGCTTTACCGGCACCTTCCCTGGGCGTGGAGACTGGGTCTTTGGCAGTTCCCCTGTCCGTAGTCAGCGGAGCCCGGGCCTGAGGTTACCCCAGTGGGGTTCCCCTCCTCCTGAGGGTTCTTCGGAGTTGTCTTCGGAGGAACCCCCAAGGAAGAGATCGTGCAAGAGGAAGCACGTGGACTCCCCAAGTCTATTACATCAGACACTGATCTTGATGATGCAGAGGGGTCCCAGTCGTCCTGGGATGATGTCTCATTTGCAGACATCTTAGAGATCCTCAAACAACGAGGCGGCTGGATATCCAAACGGCCCTCTGCTGACGAGTCAGTGGTCCTCCAGGTCCTGGGGGCTCAGTCCTCTGCCTCCTGGGTGTCTCCGCCCTTGACGAGCTTCTGGATTTAGTTTGTCAGGCGTGGGAACATCCAGATACCGTGGAACCAGTCCCTTCGTCCAAATAAATTTTTGTCTGCTCCCCGAGAAGGAGTTCCTCACTAAAGGCGTGGCTGTAGATGCCATGGTGGTGGCATCTGCTACACAACAGGACGTGGCAGAGGCTTCAACGTTCGTCCATCCTCCTAATAAGGAGTCTAGGAGTATGGACAGGTACGGAAGCGCACCCTGACTTCAGCGGCCTTTACTTTAAGGTCTCTGAATTATTTGGCACATTTTACCAGGCTTCAGAGGGATCTGGTCAAGGAGTTGTCAGATTCCCTCGGTAACCTACCTGAGCAGCTAGCCCAGTCGGTTAGCTCTCAGTTGGCTATCCTTACGTCAATTTCTAACTCGTCCATGAGGCTCATTTCCTATGCGGCCGAAGGCGGGTAGAGCGGCAGGCACAGGCGTGGCTCACGGAGACAAGCCTGGCTCCGCTTGTGTCAGTTCATGGAGGCCTTCAAGTCTTCCTTCACGACGCTCCCTTTGATGGGTCCTCATTGTTTGGACCCAAGGTTAAAGACACCCTTACCCGCTGTGAGCAAGAGGGAAAAACTTTATCTGCCGTAGGTGCCCGTTATTCCACTCCCTTCGGCCTTACCCCAAGGCTAAAGGAGGTGGGAAAATGTGGTTCCTCAAGTCTCGCAAGTTTTTCTCCCAACAGCAGGAAGATTCCCCTTCCAGAGGCAGAGGACGGGGAAATTTTTCAGGGAGACGCCGTCCCAGAGGCGGCAGAGGGCCCCGCAATTCTGGAGACCGCGAGTCCTTTCGTGGCTCTTCAGCCTCCCACACGTCATGAGGGATTGCCCGGCTGTGCTGCTCGGAGCCAGTCGGGTGTCGTTGCCAAGCACCTAAAAGCCTGGGAGTCAATCACTCAGGACAGATGGGTGCTTGGATCATTGCCGGAGGTTACACCATCCCATTCACATACTTCCCCACCGTCCAAAAGAATCCCGGACCCACCACCCAGTCAAAGGGAAATGGCAGCCGCAGAAGCTTTAAAGCTGCTAGAAAAGGAGTCATCCAACCGGTCCCCACAGACCAGATCGGATCAGGAAATTACTCCAGGTTCTTTTAGTGCCAAAAGAGAGGGGACCTGTGACGAATATTGGATCTGAGCAGACTGAACCAATCCGTCACGAAATCCAAATTCGAATGGTCACGTTACAATCCATTCTCCCATTGTTGGAGAAGGATGTTTGGATGTGCTCCATAGACCTCAAGGACGCCTATTATCACATACCGATACATCAGGCGTCCAGGAGGTATCTGCGCTTCAGCCTGGGAGTCAGTCATTACCAATTTTGCCCTCTGCCCTTTGGTCTCACCACAGCCCCCAGGGTGTTCACCAAGTGTTTGGCAGTAGTGACGGCTCACCTGAGAAGTCTTGGATTCCAAGTGTTTCCCTATCTCGACGACTGGCTCCTGACTGCCACCACCAGGCATCTACTAATGGACAACCTCAAAGCCACCATCTCCCTGGGTATTTCCCTGGGGATTACATTCAATTGGTCAAAGTCTGTCTTGCTGCCCTCTCAACGCATAAAGTTTATAGGAGCAGAGATAGACTCAAGATTGATCTTGGCGTCTTTCTTCCTGCCGAAAGGATCCAAACTTTACAGGGCCAAGTTCAAGCTCTGATCTCGAGATCCAAAGCCCCAGCCAGGATGGTTCTACAAGTTTTAGGCTCAATGTCTGCCACGGTTCTTTTAGTTCCTCTGGCAAGATTACACATGAGGATTCTTCAGTGGCTCTTGTCAACTCAATGGTCCTTTCAGGATCTTCCCCTCAATCATCACATCATGATTACGGAAATATGCAAAAGGGACCTTCGCTGGTGGCTTCAGACATCCAATTTGAATCAAGGGAAACCCTTTGTTCTCCCCTCTCCAGTGGTTACCCTGACGACAGATGCCTCCCAGATAGGGTGGGGGGGGCATTGTCTGGGCAGGCTAGTTCAGGGCTCCTGGCTTCCAGAAGAAGCTCTTCTCCACATCAACGTGTTGGAGATGAGGGCTGTACTTCTATCCCTACAAGCCTTACACAAGTTTCTTCCTCAGGGCATCATCGCCATCCACACAGACAACATGTCGGTGGTTTGGTATCTGAACAAACAAGGAGGGACCAGATCATACCCCCTTTGCAGAGAGGCCATGAGAGTGTGGGAATGGGCTGTAGCTACCAACCGCTTCTTGGTAGCGACCCACATCCCGGGAAAGTCAAATATATTGGCAGACAAATTGAGCAGGACAATTCTCTCTCCTCACGAGTGGTCTCTAAACCACACAGTAGCAGCTCAGGTTTTCAGGAGATGGGGGACACCGTGCTGCGACCTATTTGCAACTCCACTAAACAACAAGTGCCAAAGGTTCTTCTCCTTGATCCCACATCAGGGAGTACCAGCCATGGATGCTCTAGCACAACCTTGGCCAACAGGGCTACTTTATGCCTTTCCTCCAATTCCGCTTCTTCCCAGAGTTATTCAAAAAGCTTCTCAACTGGGGTCTTCAATGATACTGATTGCCCCATACTGGCCTCGTCAGGTATGGTTTCCCTACCTGAAGAAGCATGCAGTGGACGATCCGTGGACTTTAGACCTAATTCGGACTTGTTAATCCATCAGTCGGGACATCGGCATCAGTCCCTTCAATCTTTGAAATTGACAGCTTGGCTCCTCCGCTTCCGACTTTAGTTAGAAGGCACACACTAGACCCGGAAGTTGTTCACATTTTATCTTCGGCCCACAAACCCACCACTAACAAATTGTACCTTAGTAAGTGGAAGAGGTTTGCTATCTGGGCTCAACTCAAGGGCTTAGACCCTATCACTGCTCCTGTCCCAGAGGTCTTGAAATTCTTAACATCCCTGTTTAATCAGGGATCTTCTGTCTCAACTATTAAAGTCCAACTTGCGGCTATCTCTAAATTCCATGAATCCATGGATCCTCCTTTGATGAGCAGCAGACTATGCAAAACTTTCATTAAAGGTGCGAGCCTATTAAGACCCCAATTTTTCATCCTGCACCTCCGTGGGATCTTGATTTGGTGCTTGGCGCATTAACATCTCCCCTTTCGAACCGGCTGCTACATGCGAGTTAAAATATCTGTCTTGGAAAACTGCCTTCTTAGTTGCAATTACTTCTGCAAGAAGAGTTTCAGAGCTTCAAGCCCTGTCTATTAAGCCACCGTACTTGATTTTCCACAAGGATAGAGTATCACTTAGGCCTAATCCATCCTTTGTCCCAAAGGTCTGTTCTAGTTTCTGCCTACAACAATCTCTAGAGCTACCAGTTTTCTTCCCAAAATTCTCCAATGAAGCAGAATACACTCTTCATAAATTGGATGTTCACAGGCAATTACGCTTCTATTTAGACAGGACTCAGCAACTTCGTAAGTCAGACCAGTTGTTTGTGTCCTTCTCAGATAATAAACTGGGCCAAACCATCACAAAAGCTACTATCTCAAAATGGATCAGAGATTGCATAACTCAGGCTTATTCTTCTTTAAATAAGCAACTTACAACATCTATCAAAGCTCATTCTACCAGAGCTATGGCTACTTCTATAGCTTTTCATTCCAAGCTCGCTATATCGGAAATCTGTGCTGCGGCTACTTGATCCAATCCGCACACTTTCATTTCCCACTACAAATTGGATGTGGCATCTAAAGGACGAGCATCATTTGGTTCCACGGTACTCAGGAGTGTTTTCCAGTGAGCCACCCAGGATTCAGGTGCTACGGACGCTGTCCCATCAGTCAGAATGTAGGCGAGATAGGATCACATAACATCTTTTAGTTATGTACTCACCATAACTTCAGATGTTTGGGATCCATCTCGCCTACATTCCTAATACCCACCCTCCTTCCCCCTGCCTTGGAGATCAGAAGAGATTGAGCGGTTTTGAGTTCTACTGTTTTATCTTGTTTCATCTGACGATGTTATATAAGCAGGGTATGCATGTGTGCATGTATGCGGACAAACTAGATCTGGGGGAATGGTAGTGGTGCATCCTGGGATATAATAAGCTCAGCCAATAAGAGACTTCGCTCTTTGGCATAAGCGTGCAGAGTCGGAGCCGAGGGATCGGCTCCGAACCCATCAGTCAGAATGTAGGCGAGATGGATCCCAAACATCTGAAGTTATGGTGAGTACATAACTAAAAGTTTCCTTACTTATGGATACCTGTTGCCCAAGTCTTCCCTTATTTGATTTTTCTCTCTAATACTGATGGAAGTGGGTTTAGAGCTCTGCTCAGATACTAGTTCCTCCTCTTAAACTACATCAGTGAAAATTCTCTTGCTGATATATTTTTCCTTCTCAACACTCATTTACAGCTTAAAATTATTCATGTCTGGTGGCTTTCTATTGTAGCGTGACAGAAACTTTAAAATGTTGATCAAGTTGTGTTTTTCCATTTTTCCTAAATCATTTCCCTTGAAATATATACTTTCAGTTAGTATTCCATTGCCTTTAGTTTTTCCAGTCACTTCTACTCCTTGTTTTGCAAGACTTAGTGCTTTACGTCCCTCCTTTCTACTAGCTCTACTTTTACAGAGTGTCCTGATAGCTATAGGCTGACATATCTCTTTAAATTGTGTAGACAAATGCCTCATGTACACCTTAGTAATATGGACTAACCCTACATCTTACCTTAAAAACTTTCCATTACACTACCACTGTTCAGAGAAAGTATAGGCTATTGTAATGGAAGGTTTTTCATGTAAAGATTGCAAAAGAAAATTTTTTTTTTGGGGTTTTTTTGCAATTTTTGCAATGTTTGTAGTTTTGATTGTTCAATAATGTGATTGTTCCATATGTTTGTAGTTCAACATTGTGATATTGCAATTAACTACATTAGAATCTTATATATATATATATATATGTGTGTGTGTGTGTGTGTGTGTGTGTGTGTGTGTATATATATATATATATATATATATATATGTGTGTGTGTGTGTGTGTGTATGTGTATATATATATATATATATATATATATATATATATATATATATATATGTATATATATATATATATATATATATATATATATGGGAACCCTTCATTTGATCGAAATGTCAAATGTTCGACATCCATATGGCCGACACCATATGACCAAACATTTTAAAGGCTGACAAATGATAGTGGAGATCCCACTATAGTGTGGAACTGGGAGAATCCCCTTTCCTGCACTGTAGTGCGATCTCGGAAAGTTGCGGTGGGTGTGGGGGGTGCAGGGGGGTTTGCCCCCCTGCCCAACACTGTTTTTAGTAGTTTGCACTACTATTTCAGGTTGTCGGTGTTTCAAACTGTCAGCCATATGGTGTCGGCCATATGGTTGTCGGCATTTTGAAACGTCGGCAATCTGAAGTAGACCCTTATATATATAAGTCTGGCACACCAGAATGGTCAAATGCTGATGCTTCAAATTCCCCTTTAATCGAAGTAATTTCCTCAACCAAAGACTTGGTCAATTGATGACATTGATAAGGAACTGTCCCCTAACAGTGGTGATCATATGAAATTAAGAGTTCTCCTGTTATAAGGTGTTACTGGTTTAGAGGGTTTGTGCATTGTGATTGTTGGTGAATGTTTCAAGTGCTCTTATTTATTAAAGGTGTGTGTGTGTGTGTGTGTGTGTGTGTGTGTGTGTGTGTGTGTGTGTGTGTGTGTGTGTGTGTGTGTGTGTGTGTGTGTATGTGTCACACATACTATCCGGATTAACAAACAAAATAAATAATAAATAAAAGTTTCTCTCTCTAAACTGTCCCTTGTTGGTCTTTCACTCTCTCACACTCTCTACACCTCTTGTAGCATGCACCCTAATTCACATTTTCATGCCATCCACCAATGTGCACACTTGGCCTTGCAATGCAAATATATTTTAAATGTAGATAAACTGAGAAGACAACTAGGAAATACCATATACAACTACATGTCAATCGTTTTAAAGTTTTTCACTTCATAGAGATTACTATTAAATGTTACTTTTTAAGAAGGTGAAGGAAAATGGAACAACTTGCTAAATAACAGGTGAGAAATAGTACAATAAGGAGTCACAGAAATGCCCATTTAGGGACACCTTAGTTATAGGTATGGGAATATAAATGATGACCAGTAGGAACATAGGAACAAAAGTGGGCAAATGATCCTGGGGGCTATAAGATGCCTAGCTGTATGCATATTTAAATAGATACACCTAACAGTTATTTTTTCCTCTTTAAGCACTTACTGGTGTTCATCTCTTAAATCAAATAGGAGCATATGAGACAATCATGGTGTACATTTCTGTCTACTCATCCACTTATCAAGACTAGCCTAAAAGGGAGCCAAAGTATTTCTCTGACATTTAGTGGTAACTGTAACTCATTTCATAGGCTGGGAATATGTTGAGTTAGGCATGTATCCCTCCAGGGAGTCTTGTTTAATTGTTGTATTAGATCTAGGTCCCAATTTCAGGTTTTTGTAGCGCCACTGGACTTTTCATTGTAAGACTGGATGACCTTGCTCACTTTATTTTTTTTATTTTATTTTATTAATCTGTTAACTGTGTAAGCCCACTGGACACAGGTAGCCCTTTTGGGGGTGACATGGTTAATGACTTGCTGAAAGTCACTCTGCAGGCAAATGAAGGTAGACTGAATTGAACCTTGCACCCTGTAATACAAGAAGAATTTTATTAATGTTTTCCTGTGTTTCTGTGTTAATTATAACCTCATTCTTACAGACAAGTCTAAGTGCTAATGCATTTCTTTCTTTTTCTATGAGTTTTGTTATTTATTCATTTGGCTTTCAGATATTATAAGTATTGATCTTTCATCATCAGTGTATATCCCATGTCAAGGCTTCTTGGATATCATAAAGTAATCAAAAAGAAAGAAAGAAGAAGGTGAGAGGCTGAAAAGAAACATGAAGAAGCAAGGCTGCTACATAAATAACTAGATTTAATATTCACAAAAGGAGAGAAAGATTACTTAGAAAAGCCAGCATGTAGAACTGCCAGGGATAAGTGGAAAGGGGGAGGGGTATCCTTATCCAGCTAGCAGAATCATTTAAAACTTCAGAACTAAACATGGGAAAGTGAATGGGACCAGCAGTGTTTAGGAAACTGATGGAATAAATAATAATATTGTGAACTATCTTGTTTTTAAAGCATGAAACAGAAGGTGAACAATAAGTAAGTCTAGCACTGATTTCTGTAAGCCTTGGGGCTACATGTCCGTCATTGTTTTAGTCATACTCTTAATTGTTCTCTGTACTACTGTACTGAAAAAGACCACCAGACAAAGCCACAAGATGGGATGAAATAATGTGACACAAAGCCTTGTTAGTGAGTGAATACCCTATAAAGTCCATGACATCCTGTGTCTAGACCATGAATTACTGCAATTTTGCTCACTTCAGATCATGTATGGGAATGTGCATGTATCAGCTGTGCAACAAACTGGCCAGTTCTCCAACCATCTGTTAGGCATACAGCACGCTGCCTCCCCCATCCAAAATCTGCCAGAGTGTGATCTAGTTAGGTCATCCTGTCTGCGGTCAGTGAAGCTGTTGTGGTCTCATAGATATATCTAACTCACCTTCCAACAGCTAGAGTAACAATCTGTAGCCCCTCTGCTATACTACTGGTCTGTTGTGTTTGTATACATTAAAAAGTGATACAACAGTGCTGCCAGCAAACAATACGTTTTGAACTGTTCATAAAATATTTCATCCGTCTCATTTAAAATAATTCATTCTTTTTAGCTATTTTCTAAATTTCCTTTTTACCAGAAATAACATTTTGTTTTATTTCTAGTTGTTTCATAGCCACATGGCTAAATTATTAGCAACAGTACATTGGTGTCAGCACGGTGTTATTATTTGCTACTGAATGCTATTTCCCAAAGTGGCTTAGTAGGAGTGTATCACATTTCTGAGTAGTGAACAAAACAAGGCTGGTGTAATGAGGAAAGACAGAGGAAGGACAGCACCTGCTACTGACCATTTTTTTTCAAATATGTTTTTATTGAATTTTACAGACTTTTCAAAACATGAAATGGAAACTGTAAGTCATTACAGGAAGCAGTAAGGTAGAGGGAGATACAAAACAATTAATACAAAAGCTATGCATTTACAAAACAGCAGTTATCATTTCGGGCAGCTTACATCTTAAAGAATAAAATAAGCAATACAGTACCCCAATAACCTATTACAGTCAAAGTCTAAACTCACAAATGGAGGCTGGCTAGGAAGGAGGAGTATATGACTGTCTTAAGAAGAATTAAAGGCGGTAAGGAGGGTACATCTACATAAACTAACTATTTACACTATATACATCTAATAATGACATATTTACAACATATTTACAACATGGATGCCAGAGGACAGCAATATAAAATAACAGAATACTTTGTAAAATCAAAAGTCACAGTGTAATGACAACGTCTAATTTTTGCTACTGACCACTGTCTCCTAGCTTGGAAAAAATATGCAGACTACAGTACCAAATTAGCACCTTTAGCTAAATAAAACTGCTTTCTGTTGGATCACTGTGCTAATGAAAATCTGAAGAACAAACTCAGGATAGTACCTTTGATGCCTAAGGATTACAAAACTGAAAACTGAAAACTGAAAAACTTACCTTCTATGGTTCATTTTTAACTACCCCTTACTTACTATCTCCAGCAAGAAAAGAAACTTAAGATGTTAAGTATTTTATTTGGAAGCAAGCATGCAATGCAGTTATAACATATATATATAATTTGCTAAAATAAGCAGAACTGTACTAGTGAGAATGGGCATTTAGGTTGCTTTGTGTTACAAATCCAGCCCCTGACAAAAGCTAGTAGCAGCACGTATGACATTTGTACATAATGTTTCATGAAAGGAATTCACAGTAAGAAGAATTTACCAAACCAAAAAAAAAAACACATTTTGCCACATGAATAGAAAGCACGGCAGGCAGCAAAGGGTTAACTGCAACAGTACTGCAGCTAGTCTATAGTTCTAGTCTGGACTGAGATGCTATACTCTGATGTCATCCCAGCAATCAGGATGCCATACAGAGAGATTAGGATGAAGGAGGCACATGCAAAGTCTTACACTGAGTTATTCTTGGCCCAGTTAAAAGCATTCATTCTCTAGACCCACACCAGCTGAGAAACCTTCTTTCTGCAACACATAAAGCCACACCTGGGTTGGCCACATGTTACAGAATGGAATCAAAGACATCCCTCTGAAAACACAGAACGTGCAGCTGCTGCCTGAGAGTCATAAACTGAGCCTGGATCATCATGTATTAACAGACAAAGGAGCAATTCTACTAGCTCAGACGAGGGAAATCTCCATTACACTCAACCCTTTCTTAAGGCTAGATCCTGTATATTTGTACAGCATGAGTGTGGTCTTGTAGTATCCTGGAAACTGAGGCAGTATTCGTCAGATGCATGTGTCTTGTTATGACAAGTAGAAAGTGCTCTATATCTCTAATGCCACATGGCAGTTTACCTAAGTAATACACAATATTTCTTATTTGTTTGCCAAAACCTCAGGCTAGCCGAGGCTAAGGAGTAAGGATATGTATAGCCTTAACAGTTTCCTCCCATACTCTTCCACTGAAATTAGCCAGAGGTGTAATTATTTCCAGATTAACTAAAAAAAATCATGTGTTGAGTGAATTCTGGACCTGCGCAAACGCTCAGCTTTTAGGTCATTGAACTGTTACATGTGGATTGCCATACATATCTAATTCTGTTCATAAGCTCTGATATTTCTCATTTTATAAGACATCCCTGATTTTCCCTCATAATTTTGTTCTGTTCATCTTAAAATGTATGATTTTGTGACAATACAGAGGTTTTGAATAATTAAGTAATACCAGACCTTACATTTACAATTTCTTTTCACAGAAGACCAGTTAACACAAACTTCTTATATCAACTTTCTAGTAAATGCTTTCAACATTAAAAAAAGGCCTAGATTTTGCACACCTGTCACCAAATATGTTTGGTTGTCTCTGATTTTAGAAATAATATGCTGAGAGCTATAATCTTGTCCCTATAATATCTATATTATTTAGTGTAAGCACGTATTGTAGTAATGAAAGAAAAAAAAATAAATAACCATTTGCCTTTATACACTTGAATTATACCAGACAGGATTTTCATAGTCTAATATAATCACTTACTGGCCTTTAAGTAGAAAAAAGCTGCAGGTACTCCACGACAAACGAAGCCAACCAGTTTCTTTAGAAAAACACTGCTTTAATCAAATGAGTAAGCGCTTTCACATCTATACAAGATGCTTCATCAGACTTCAAAAAGCAGAACAAACAACCAGTTTAAAACCATTACAGGTCATCCATTAGACCAATGATGCATCAGGTGCAATAATTCAATCTATCACCATGGAAACAATTATACAAATTGAAAATGTTAAAACATTAGAATGTTTGAATGCTTCAGTATATTCAAATAATTTTTATACTTTAATATATTCAAAAAACTCTCAAAATACTACTATAAAAGCCCTATAAAAACACTAATAATACTAATAAAACACTGATAAAAGCACCTAAAGATGCACTGATGTATCTTTATATTTATTATAATGTAAAATGGTGAAATAAATGAATACAAATATAATTGTAAGAAAAATAAAGAACTCTTTAGTGTGGTAATGGGCGATCAACAAGGAAAGGTTTCAGGCTGACCCTATCATTGAGACCATGTCCCAAGTCAGCTCGCAGCCTGATGATCCACTTCCCTTCTTCCCTTTCTGTGAAACCAATGACATTCCCCAATCTCATGGTGGTGTGTATAAGCTCCAAAACCATAAACATAAAATTATGCTCTGTCTCTGGTCATATAACATAACCTCTTCCTCCCCTGCATCCCTTTACATACCTTGTTCTGATTCTACTTTTCAATGTGATTCTTTCAACATGCCAGCTCAGATAACCACTTCATATAATGTGTGTATATCTTGTGTTTTGTCAGTCACTCTGTAGATCATGTCATGAATCTATTGTCTTTATAACATCAGGCCAACTCTGATATCCACTTCATATATAATGCATGTATATATTACATTTCGTCTTTCACTTTGCATAGAATGTCTTATATCCATTGTGTTTACCCTCCGGCTGAGACTAAAATGGGATCAGTGCTCTACACCAGTTAACGTAATCAAAATAAAATAAACAAAACTAATAAAATAAAACTTTCTCTACTCTTTTCAGTAGGGAGAGACATCCTTACATCATGGAAGACATTCACAGCTTGCATTTGGAGTCAGAAGATGAAGGTGCAGCTATGGAGATGGAGTAGATATTGGAAAAGGGAACTAATCTAAGGGGCGGTGAAAGCCAACACATTCTGGCTAGGCTTATAAATGCCTTCAGGCAGATAACTTAATACCTACCTATGAACCTATGACCCTATGAAAAGACAGAACATTCGAAGGATGTACTTTCTGTTTTGCACAATTATGGGCTTCAATTACCCGTATTACAAAGCTTGATGGCAGAACTAGAGGCAGGGGATGAATCGGCTCTTTTGTGGTCAGCAGTGAATTTTGTCTAGAAGAACTTTAGGAGGTGCGTGAAGGAGTAGGTCAGATGGTGGAGCAGTGTCACAATCATGTAGTATGAGTGGAATGATTGCTTACCTCAGGAAGTATCCCAGGTATTATGCTATAATTACAGAGATGGTGGAAGGTATTGTAAAAATGACCGAAAAAAAGACCATTAGTAAGAATAATGGGTAAAAGAGACATTGGTGTGGATTGGTATTTTGTCTGAGATTATTATTATTATTATTGAGATTTTAGGCAGTGGATGTTCATTCTTTTATACCCTTGGGGAGCAAAAGCTTCTATGATTTGACATTAGAAATATTTCAGTGTTAAATTAGTTTCAGAGAAAAGTGAAGGGGGTTGGGGGTGGGGGAGTTTATCCTTGGAATGAATATGTGTTTATTTATTCAAAAAAAGACTGTTGCTGTGATTTCAAACTGACATTTTGTATGAACATGACATAAGAGACTATTAGTGCGTGCAAATGCAGTGTCTGGTAAGAAAACATAGTGAAAGAGGATTGTGGAATTCAGGATTGGAAGTGTTGGAAATTTTAAAAACTGTGGATGTTATGTGATCCTATCTCGCCTACATTCTGACTGATGGGCTCGGAGCCGATCCCTCGGCTCCGACTCGGCACGCTTATGCTATAGAGCGAGGCCTCTAATTGGCTGAGCTATCTTTATCCCAGGATGCACCACCACTAATCCCCCAGATCTCGTTTGCCGCTTACAGAGCTTGGACGTGGTCTCAACATTGGCTGGGCTAAGTACTATATTTATAGTCTCTTTTCCTGTCAGTAGTTCACTCATTTCAACCCAAAGCTGTTTTAACGGCTATTTTTTGTGTACGAGTGTGTTTCTTGTTGTTTCATTGAGTTTAGCTTAGTTTTTCCTGTCAGAGAAGGTTCCGTTTAAGTTAGAGGGGCCTTCCCCTGTACTAACTACTTTAGTGGTTGTGTGTGGGTCAAGTACCCGTTAGTTAGAGGGTCTTGACCCTCCTTGTTTTTTTCCCTTCTCCTTCCGTGTGTAAAAAAAAAAAAAAAAAAAAAAAAAAAAAAAAGTTTTTTTCAGTTTAAAATATTCTGAGTTTCTGGCATACTTATTTGTACCTGTGTAAAGTTTACTGTTGTGGTCTGTTTTTTCTTGTAGAACTATGTCTAAGGAACATAAACCCTCCGGGTTTAAAAAGTGCACGAGGTGTGGGTTCAAAATGTCCATAACGGACGACCACTCCTCGTGCGTCTATTGTCTTGGCGCCAAACATCTCCAGGAATCGTGCAGTGTATGCCATGCGTTTTCCTCCTGAGTCCTCCAGGAGAGGAAAAACAAATTAATCCTCAAAGGATTAATCAAGCCTTCTTTCGAGGAGGCTTTATCTTCCTCTCCGTCTCCTTCTAAAGAGAAGCGCCGGCTCCGACCAGTCAGTCGGAACCGGGCTAAAAAGCAAAGCAGACTTCTCCATCGGCTCCACGGACTTCGGAGCCGAGGTCGGAACGGTCTGCCTCGATGCCTCCAGCCTCGACCCCTCTGGTTTCGGAGCCGAGGTCTGGGGCATCGAGAGGCGGGTCACCCTCATCGGCACCACTGATATTGGAGCCGATAAGGGTCATCGGCTCAGACACCCCCCCCTCGGAGCCGAAGTCCTTATCGGCGCCGAGGGAAATTTCCTTGAAGGTTTCCTCGGAGCCGATAATTGTTGAGTCCTTTCGGAGCCGGTCCCCGAGCCCTTTGGAGCCGATGGAGAAATCGGTTCGGGCCCGATCGGTATCCTCGAGATCTCCCAGGATGTCTGATTCGGACATCGACAGGGTGCTCCTTCGACTCTTCCAGTCTCCGGTGTTCCAAAAGATGGTTTCGGCTCCAGCCCATTCGGCTTCGGAGCCGATGGTCCACTCCCTTACTGTACTTCCTCCTCTAACAGCTTCGGCATTGTTGGAGCCGGTGTTGGTGGAACCAGTGGAGGTGTTAGGGTCAGGCCCGACCCTTGCTCCGACTCCGGCTCCTGGGTCGGAGTTCAGTGCACGGACTTCTTCCTTCGGCCCTGGGGGGGAGGCTTCGGGATTGATACCTTCGGTCCCAGGTCTCCCTCTTGGTGCGTCGGCGGCGGGAGTACCGTCCACTGTCGTGGCCACGGAGGGGGGACCTTCCCAGGATTCTGGTGGTCCCGCCTTCAGGGCTATGAGGAGTGCTCTAGCCAAATCTTCTTTGGCTACCTCCACAGTTTCCCCAGCTCCTTCCCTACATTTGGAGACTGGGTCGTTGGCAGTTCCCCTGTCCACAGACAGAGGAGCCCCTGGGCCTCAGGTTACCCCCGCTGGGGTTTCTCCCCCTCCTGGAGGTCCTTCTGAAGCCTCTTCGGAAGAACCTCCCAGGAAGAAAGCGTGCAAGAAGAAGCATGTTGACTCCCCTGACGAGTCTTTGACATCTGACACCGATCTCGATGATGCAGAGGGGTCCCCCAAGTCGTCCTCGGATGATGTCTCCTTTGCAGACATCCTGGAAGCCCTAAAACAATGAGGCGGCTGGCAGTCCAAACCTCCCTCTGCTGATGAGTCGGTGTTCCTGAAGGCCTTCGGGGCTCAGCCCTCCGCCTCCTGGGTGTCTCCGCCCTTCGACGAGCTCTTGGATTTGATCTGTCGAAGGGAGTGGGAACACCCGGACTCTGTGGAACCGGTGCCTGCTCATCCAAACAAATTTCTTTTGGCGCCCCCAGATAAAGAGTTCCTTACGAAAGGTGTGGCTGTGGATGCTATGGTGGTGGCATCTGCTACACAGCAGGATGTAGCAGAGGCTTCTACGTCCGTCCATCCTCCTAATAAGGAGTCTAGGAGCATGGATCTGTACGGCAAGCGCACCCTAAGTTCAGCGGCCTTTACCCTGAGGTCTTTGAACTACCTGACGCACTTTACGAGATTCCAGAGGGATCTGATTAAGGAGCTTTCCGATACCCTCTTAGGTAACCTGCCTGAGGAGCTGGCCCAGACGGTTGGATCTCAGCTGGCTACAATGTCATCCATTTCGAACTCATCCATGAGGCTCATTTCGTATGCGGCCGAAGGGGCGAGTAGAGCGGCGGGTACAGGCATTGCTCTACGGAGACAAGCCTGGCTCCGCCTGTGTCATTTCGCGGAGGCCTTCAAGTCTTCATTCACTGACGCCCCCTTTGATGGGTCCTCCCTGTTTGGGCCCAAGGTGAAAGACACACTTACCTGCTGTGAACAGGAGGGTAAGACTCTGACTGCCGTAGGGGCACGATTTTCCACTCCCTTTCGGCCTTATCCCAAGGCTAAAAGAGGAGGAAAGATGTGGTTCCGGAGATCGCAGAAGTCTTACCCCTCTCAGCAGGAAGGTTCCCCCTCCAGAGGCAGAGGAGGGGGAAATTCATCAGGAAGACGCCGTCCCAGAGGTGGCAGAGGCCCCCGCAACACTGGAGACCGCGAGTCCTTTCGTGGCTCTTCAGCTTTTCATAGTCCCTGAGGGATTGCCCGACTGTGCTGCTCCAGAGCCAGTCGGGGGTCGTTTTTCGAAGCATCTAAAGGCCTGGGAAGGGATCACTCAGGACCGATGGGTGCTTCGAATTATCGCCGGAGGTTACTCCATCCCATTCTGTTGTCCCCCCCCCCCTCAGTCCAAAAGAATCCCGGACCCGCCACCCAGTCAACGGGATACTGCAGCCATAGAAATTTCAAAACTGCTGCAAAAAGGAGCCATCCAACCGGTCTCCGCAGACCAGATCGGATTAGGGACTTACTCAAGATTCTTTTTGGTGCCAAAAAAGACCGGGGACTTGAGGCCCATTTTGGACCTAAGCAACCTAAACCGTTCAGTCAAGAAGTCCAAGTTCCGAATGGTCACTTTACAAACCATTCTCCCATTGTTGGAGAAAGGTGTTTGGATGTGCTCCATAGACCTCAAGGACGCGTATTACCATATCAAAATACATCAAACATCCAGGAGACACTTGCGCTTCAGCCTAGGAGGCAGTCATTTTCAGTTCCGTGCGCTGCCCTTTGGTCTCACCACAGCCCCAGGGTGTTCACCAAATGCTTGGCAGTAGTGACTGCTCACTTGAGGAGTCTAGGATTCCAGGTGTTTCCGGACCTAGACGACTGGCTTCTAACTGCCACCTCCAAGCATCTACTTCTCACGGAGCCTGCAAGCCACAACATCACTGGGCAATTCCTCGGAATCACCTTCAATTGGCCAAAGTCTGTGTTACGCCATCTCAAAGAATAAGATTCATAGGGGCAGAGATAGATTCAAACCAGATGCGGTCTATCTACCTGCAGACAGAATTCAGATCATACAAAATCAGGTTCGAGCCTTACTCCCCAGGTCCAAAGCCCCAGCCAGAATGGTCATGCAGCTATTGGGATCGATGTCTGCCACAGTTCTGCTAGTTCCCTTGGCAAGGTTACACATGAGAATCCTCCAGTGGCTTCTTTCAACTCAGTGGTCCTTTCAGGAACTCCCTCTCAATCATCTAATATGGATCACAGAATCTTGCAGACGGGACCTTCGCTGGTGGCTAGTGTCCTCCAATTTGGATCAGGGATGACCCTTTGTTCTTCCTCCTCCGGCAGCCACTTTGACCACGGATGCCTCCCAGACAGGGTGGGGGGGGGCATTCCCTGGGCAGGTCAGTCCAGGGCAAATGGCATCCGGAAGAGACCTCTGTCCACATCAACATCCTAGAAATGAGGGCAGTACTCCTGTCCCTTCAAGCCCTTCACTATTACCTCCCTCAGGGCGTAATTGCTGTTCACTCAGACAACATGTCAGTTGTCTGGTACCTGAACAAACAGGGAGGGACCAGATCCTATCCTCTTTGCAGAGAAGCGATGAGGGTCTGGGAATGGGCAGTCTCGACCAAACGCTTCCTAGTGGCTACTCGCATACCGGGCAAATCCAATGTCATAGCCGACAGGTTGAGCAGAACCATCCTCTCTCCTCACGAATGGTCTCTGAACATGACTATTACAAGACAGATTTTCAGCGAATGGGGAGTTCCGTGCTGCGACCTCTTCACGACTCCTCTGAATGCGAAGTGCAAAGATTTTTTCTCCCTAACCCCGGCTCCGGGGAAGAGCCCTATGGACGCGTTAGTCCATCCTTGGCCCACCGGCCTGCTTTATGCCTTCCCTCCAGTTCCTCTCCTACCCAGGGTAATTCAGAAGGCGTCTCTCTTAGGGAGCAAGATGATCTTAATTGCTCCTTACTGGCCTCGTCAAGTCTGGTTTCCCTATCTTCGGAAACATGCTCTGGAAGGTCCATGGTTCCTGGACCAGGTCCCAGACCTACTGATTCATCAGTCGGGACTACTACACCAGTCCCTACACACATTAAAATTGACGGCCTGGCTCCTCCTCTTCCGACCATAGTCAGGAGACATGCACTAGACCCAGATGTAGTGCACATATTGTCTTCAGCCCACAAGTCTGCTACGAAGAAACTGTATTCTAGCAAATGGAAAAGGTTTGCTATCTGGGCTCAACTCCGGGGCCTGGACCCCATTTCTACTCCCGTGGCAGAAGTACTCAAGTTCCTGACCTCTCTTTTCAACCAAGGCTCTTCTGTTTCTACCATCAAAGTACAATTGGCAGCGATTTCTAATTTTCATGAATCCATAGACGCACCCTTAATGAGCAACAGGTTGTGTAAGACCTTCTTGAAAGGTGCTGCTCTATTAAAACCTCCGGTTTCTCATCCTGCACCTCCATGGGATCTCGATATAGTATTACGTGCCTTGACTTCTTCCCCCTTTGAACCAGCAGCTACCTGTGATTTAAAGTTTCTATCATGGAAGACAGCTTTTCTAGTGGCAATTACTTCAGCCAGAAGGGTTTCAGAACTTCAAGCTTTGTCAGTGAAACCCCCGTACTTGGTTTTTCATACAGACAGGGTTTCCCTCAGACCAAATCCTTCTTTTGTTCCTAAAGTCTGTTCTACTTTATGCTTGCAACAGTCATTAGAGCTCCCAGTTTTTTCCCCAAAATACTCCAATAAAGCGGAATTTATTTTCCACACACTAGATGTCCACAGGCAGTTACGTTTTATTTGGATAGGACCAAACAATCAAGGAAGACAGATCAGTTGTTTGTGTCCTTTGCAGAAAACAAATTGGGCAACGCGGTCACAAAGGTCACTATTGCCAAATGGATCAGGGACTGTATTACTCAAGCTTATATTTATTCTAACAAAGAGCTTTCCACCTCTGTCAAGGCTCATTCTACAAGGGCTATGGCTACTTGGTAGCATTTCATTCTAAGCTTGCTATTAGTGACATTTGTGCTGCGGCTACATGGTCTTCCGCGCATACCTTCATTTCTCACTACAAATTAGATGTGGCATCTAGAGGATGAGCTTCATTTGGTTCCACAGTGCTCAGGAGTGTTTTCCAATGAGCCACCCGGGATTTAGGTGCTAGGGACGCTGTCCCATCAGTCAGAATGTAGGCGAGATAGGATCACATAACATCTTTTAGTTATGTACTCACCATAACTTCAGATGTTTGGGATCCATCTCACCATTCCTAATAACCCACCCTCCTTCCCCCTTCCTTGGAGATCAGAGGATATCAGAAGGTCCGAATCCTGTTGTTTCATCTGAAACATCTAACAATGTTATATAATCAAGCTGTGCATGTGTGCATGAATGTGGACAAACAAGATCTGGGGGATTAGTGGTGGTGCATCCTGGGATAAAGATAGCTCAGCCAATTAGAGGCCTCGCTCTATAGCATAAGCGTGCCGAGTCGGAGCCGAGGGATCGGCTCCGAGCCCATCAGTCAGAATGTAGGCGAGATGGATCCCAAACATCTGAAGTTATGGTGAGTACATAACTAAAAGATAATTCTGTGCAGTATTTACCTTGTGTACTGATTATTGAGGGGATATGGGATACAGTGAGGTGTTATAATTCTGCTGATAGCAATCATTTAATTGGGGACAATCCTAAAGGTAGGTGTAATCAATGTGAAACACTGGGTAATGTTAAAAATGTACATTAAGTTGCTATAAATGTAAAAGGAGTGGTCATTTCTGATTTGACTGTGAAATGAATAATGCTGAGTTTAACACTGACAATCCTGCTGATGTTTAGACTGAAGAAGAAAAGAAGCTGGAGGATGAGAGGATATCTTCTGTTCAACATGCAGTTATCCAACATCAAAGGGCTGAAAAGGTAGACTTATCTCCTACTGATGACCGAGGGACATACATGTTCCTGAACATGCCACTTCTGCAGTAGACATAACGGACACGAGGAGAAATGTGTGTGGAAGAGGGCAGTTAGATATTTCTATTAGAGAACGGAAATTCAAAAAAGAGGTGTGAAAACACAACAGCTAACAAAAAGGAAAAGGCTAATTTTCCTGTTTTATTGTTAAATGTTAATGTCCAATGAATAATGTTAGGAGATGTGCAGTCTTGCAATGGTGCCAGACTCTTAGTAGGGACATTATTTGTCTATTAGGTATTAGACTACTTAAGAACAAAGGCATTTCTTGAGTACAACAGTTAAGGCCAGTTGTATGGTCTTTAGGTGAACAGACATGATCTGGAATATCAGTATTATTTTGCAGTAACGACATTAAGAAACTGAATATTTTTAAAGAGTTTCCAGGTAGATTTTTGGCACTTGATTTACTAGCGAAGGGTAGAGCTGTAAGATTGGTTTCTTTGTATGCTAGTATGAGCTTAAAAGATAGAAATGATGTATTTGCTGTACTGGCTAAATATGCGGGTATCCTTATGGATGTGATGATTATTGGTGACTTGAATTGTAGTTTGAGGTGTGGAAGGATGAAAATGGGGAAAGATGTATGAACTTTAAAAGACATGATTTCAAAATTCTCATTTAAGTATAGAGAGACAGATGAAGTATAGTATAGAAGAATGCAGCTAAAAACAGGAATAGTTTATTTTTAGTACTGCTTTAAGAGAGCTTATGAGTGGAAGTACTGAGGGAGGGTTCTATGATCCTTTGTCTCTTTGGGGGATATTCATTACTGCAGAGAATGTTCTTTTGTAAGGGGAAGGTGTTCCAAGATTAATGAGGGAATGTGCAAAGTTGCTTATATTACAAAAGTATACAGGGCTTTTATATGAACAAGATAAGAATATGAGGAAGTCTTATCCAGACTGATCTCAATGGTAGATCTGGTATGAGCAAAAGTATGGTAAGGTTTATATGGAAGTGGAATCTTTATGGTATGAGGGTAGACAGGAGGTGCATGAGGTTTTTGTATGATGACAACAACATGATGACAATTTATGTACTGCAGATAGAGTTTGACTTTGCAATGCCAAGAAAATATTATTTGAGTTACATCAGTTAAGTTTACTACAGGTTTTCTATAATCAGAAATATTTAGTTAGGGCAAGAAAGAAAATAGTTAACCCTTTTAGGATGGAAGATTTATAGATGTGAGAACAGGTTTTGAGAAATAAAATCAGAGTTTGCTGATTTAGTGTTTACTAAAAGTGAGATTATGAGGCTGGTGGAGAATTATTTACAGAAAAGGTATAATATTGATGCATCTTGTGATCTGGAATGGCAGGTTAGTGTTACCTCATATGAGACTTATGAAGAATTACAACAGCCTATTTTGCTAAAGGAATTGAATTGTGTAATTTCAGAGGGTTGTCCACGTGAGGTGGAGGAAAAGAAGTGGGTTTTTTTTTGAGGAGATTAAAGAATAATTTAGTAAAATAAAGTAAAGTAAAGTAAAACTTTTTTGTCATTCAAACCATACAGCAACAGTGCACAGCTGAACAAGATTACATTTCTCTGAGCTCATGTGCAAAACGTACACATACACAATTCACATAACAACAGCAACAGCAATAACAAAAATAACACAACAAAGTCCAAGGCAGGTCATCCGAAGGCATCAGAACTACAGTAACAGTGCTCTGCCCATTCCACTGGCAATTGCCGTGACCATAGCCATCTCACCATCCACATCATCCACACTGTCGCCAGTCCATCCTCACACTAACAATGTCTCAAGTCGAAGTCTGTCCTTTCCAATTTTCTCTAATCCCACAACCTGCACTCGGCGCAACTTCCACCACCTGAGGACCAAACAGTTACAGTGAGTACAGCACTCCTTTCCATACACACCATCCTCACTGAGATTGCCATCTCCATTCTCCAATGTCCCAAGTCCCAGACCAGTCCTTGACACAACAGAATCCAACAAAACCAACAAAAATTCCATCCACAAGTCAGGCTCCGATGCCTGCACTTGGTGCAACCTCCACCCTGAAGGCCAAATGACCACTGTCAGCACAACGATCTCTGAGACCAATGATCCTCAAAAAACATGGAAAATCATCAGACCAAGCTGAAATACCATGACTGAAAACATTGTACACCCGACCAGCCGAACAGCTCACAAACGGATGACATACTGATGGATGAAAAAACATGAAATGCACCTCAGGAGCCAGGGTAGCCACAGCCACACAGGGCACCACCATTTTGGCTTTTACTTTTAAAAATTTACTTTGGGAATTAGACTGCTGACATTTCTATGAGATTAATTAAGTGGATTTGGAAAAAAAATGACAACGCTATTAAAAAAATGGCAATATCTGACATTGAATATAATGGCTATTTTACAAGAAAGGTTCATGAAAGTTCTTGTAGAGGTATTCGGACAAGGGGTGTATGGTGTGACAGGTAAGGACTGCAAAAATGTTATTATATATTAAGAAAATTGTGAAAGTTATGTTATATGGTAGAGTAGCTGCTGTTCTTCTAGTTTGTGATGTGCACAAAGCTTTTGATAGTGTTCCAGCCCTTTATGGGATACCAGAAAAGGTACTTTGTTTTTTAAGACAAATTTATAAGATGTTAAACTAAATATGATATTCATGGGGGATCTCAACTATAACTCTATAGACTGGGAATACTACACTACTTCTAATGCACAAGCCCAGCGATTCCTAAACTTTATTAATATCAACATTCTGGAACAGTTGGTCCATTCTCCTACCAGGGGTAAAATCATCTTTGACCTTGTACTCACAAACACAGGGGGCTGATGTTCCTCACCCAGTGTAATGTCTTCATTTGTCAGATATGACCACAAAGCAGTACTGCTTGAAATAAAATTTAAATCCAGGGATCCAGCAATACCAAAAAAACTTTAGGAACTGCTCCATTGCTAACCTCTCTCTCTAATAAGCGACACCTTGGCTAAATTCCAAGCATGTAATAAAACCAAAGTTCCGTGCTGGCAAACAGGAAACAAGTCTTTAATTCCAAATAATTCGTAAAATCCAACAACATGAGCGCTTTCGTCTGCACAAAGCAGACTTCTTCAGAATAATAAATCAAATTTTATTTTATTAATTTTATTCGTGATTAAATTCCAAGCATCCCGAAACCCAGTAAACACTATAGCATATGCTGAGCTATTTACAAAATCTCTGTACTGCCATGCTGATAGCTGTACAGAGTGAGCTGTGCCCATTTATATTAAGAATAAGACAAACTCAAAAGATAAGCCAATCTGGTAGAATCACAATATCAATTGATTATACAACAAAAGAAAAACATCTTGGCCAAGTGTAGGAGGAACAAAGCCATACATGCTAAAAGCCCCCTAACCAATCTAAACAGACAGCTAAGAAGGTTAATTAATGCTTCAAAGGCTAAATCTGAAGAAAAAAAATAGCTTCTCAGGCAAAGGACAGCCACAAAGCTTTCTACAGCTATGTCCGTAATCTTAGGGGAAATACACAACAACGCACAGAACTTATTGTTTTTTTTTTAATTCCTTTTATTTATTTATAATATCATTGAAAAACAAACATATTACACAACATCACACAAATTACAAAAAATAAACATACACAACTATATACATTTATACAGTGCCCAAGAACAATAGTGAAACCAATCATATCGGTACAATCACATTCAATTCAATATATGGTCAAAGAATGTCCTCCAAAACTCCTTAAGATACGGAGTCTGTTTGTAGTTGTGAAAAATATATCTATGTGCCTTTAGGTGGTTGGTCGCAAGAGTCTTAAACCCTTCCCAGGAAAGTAAGTTACTGTTTTTCAATTAAGAGTGATGTGATACTTTATTAACATGAAGATGGATATTAAGATAATAAGTTGCAACTTCAACAGTCCTGGGGGAGGGATATGTAAGAGGGCAAATTTCCAAGAAAGAGTTGATTTTTCATAATCCATTTTCTCAAGCTGGACTCTTAATGCACACCATAGCTTATATGAGCATTTACAGCTCCAAAATATGTGTAGGGCGTCTCCTGTCTGATTTTGGCAGAACTGACAATGAGGAGAAGAGTTATGGTATATTTTTTTGATTATACTCGGGGTAAGATAAGCATTATTCAATAACAGAAGCTGGGTGTACCTACGTTTTCTAAGAGGGATGAGATTGGGGTCATTTTTGATGGCATTCGATAACTGGTCTTGAGTGATATGGGGATCCTGTTTTATCCAGTAACTAGAATATATATGGGCTCCTTTTGTGTTTTGATGGACATAATGAATTTATAGGAGCTTGAAATCATTTTCTTTTTTGAGTAGAAGTAAGTTCCATAGAACCTTACATGTGGAAACGTCTTTATCTGATACACTGATAGGGTTAAATAATTTCTGAGATACTTCCCTAATTTGTCTTAATATGGCCAAATATTTTTTAGTGAGGTTCATCTTAACGCTTGCCTCTGAAGTAGAGAGGTGCATATACGGGTACAAGTCTAAGATAATTTTATCCTTCAGGAGTGGGAATTGATTCAAATTTATCATTGTCCCATTCAATCTTAAATTAGGATTAAGGTGGAGGAGTTGCAAAGTGTTGAAGGCAGGGGTTAATTTTAAGGTGTGTACAAGTTTTTGTAAAGTTATTATCCTGTATTTTATACTGTTATGTATTTTGAATTTGCTCAGGTTATCTTTATTTAAGAAGGGAAGAGCTAGAGGGTCGAAGCTAAGTGATTTGATATAGTTATTATACAATTTGACCCAAATGGGATACCAATTAGTGGAGTTTTTAGTGAATGTAGCTATATTAATTATTCTACTACAGTTAATGATTTCATAATACAGTTTGAAGTCTGGCAGTCCTAAGCTACCTAGTTCTCTTGGGTATGAAAGTTTAACATAAACAGATTTAGGGGACCACAAGAAATTAGACAAAGATGAATAAATAATTTTGAAGAAGCTATTTTGTAGGATAATATTGGTTGCATTAAAAATAAAGAGAAGTCTAGGTAGTATATTCATTTTGATTATCGCTACCCTAGTGAGAAAGTGTAATTTAAGATTAGTCCACCTTTTCAGGTAATTTTCTATGTTTGACCAGACACTAGTGATATTGCCCTGGTAGTATGCTTTGGGGTCCGGGCAAAATGAAATTCCTAAGTATTTGATGTGTTGTTTAATTGCAATATTATTTTGGGTTAGAGCATTGGGGTACTGAGTGTAGATATTAATAGGGAAGATTACAGATTTGTCCCGGTTTAGCATGTAATTTGAAAATTTAGAGAAGGCGTCTATGGAGGTCATAACTTTTTCAAAGTCAGAATTAGGAAGTGAAAAATAAATGTTTAAGTCATCAGCATATGCGGATAGTGATATTGTAGTATTGTAAAGGATAGATATATAGTGATATGTTCTCTGTTTAATTAATAAGAATAAAGATTCAATGAATAGATTAAATAGCAGGGGGGAGAGGGGGCACCCTTGTCTTGCACCATTTTTAATATTTTTTTTCTGGATGACATTTGTTTATTTATTTGGAGAATGGTATAAGCATTTGAGTAAAGCGTTTTAATAATTTTAACGTAAAAGTTAGGTATATTGAACTGTGGAAGAATCTCAAATAAAAAATGTATGCTAATTCGGTCAAAAGCCTTCGATGCGTCAACAGCTAAGGTATATATATAGGGGTTTGTGCAAGGGAAGAAAGTGATATCATAGCATCTAGAGTAAATGTATGGTCCATGGTTTGCCTATGTAAGATAAATCCTGATTGCTCAGGAGATATAATACTACTGATGATCTTTTTAAGTCTATTAGCTAGAATTGTGGCTAGGATCTTCATGTCTAAGTTGACAATACAGATAGGCCTTATTTTTGATGGATCTTTGGTATCGGAATTAGGTTTTAAAATAAAAATGGTTCTAGATGCGTTTAAATGAATGTCTTTTATCCCAAATTGTATAATGTTATTAAAAAGCTGAAGGAGAATTATGGAATTTTTTTTATTGAAATGTTTATAAAATTCGGCCGTAAATCCATCTGGGCCAGGGGATTTATTCGGTTTGAGGCTATTGATGGCAAGGTTGATCTCTTGTTTTGTGATTTTTCCCTAGCTAGAATGTCTTGTTGCTCTACAGTAAGTTTGGGGAAGGATAAGTTATTTAAGAATAGTTGTAACTCCTTTTTGTCAATAGGGTCTTCCGGAGGGCTATACAACTTTGAATAAATTGATTCAAACAGGGTAATAATATCCTGTGTATTTTGATACAGTTTCCCTTGATGAGAAATTTCAGGAATAAAGGGAGACGGTTTTCTCTGATTCAATATCCTAGCTAGGAATTTAGAAGGAAAAAGGGCCCATTCAGAATATTTGGCTAAAGTTTTCATTTCATGGAAGGAAAGACATTCAGCGTGCAAGGATAACAGTTTCTCTTGTAGTTGAATTATTTCTTTCTCAGCTTCAGGTGAATAATTAATTTGTATTTCATTTTTCAGTTTACCTATTCTGTCTTTTATGAGTACTTCATTTTTAATGTTAAGTTTCCTATAGTATGAGGCCTTGTTGATAAAGAATCCTCTAATCATAGTCTTTGTGGCAGCCCAGGCAATATACAAGGGAAAAGAAGGGGAATTAAGTGAACAAATAAATTGATCTAAATAGGATTCAATTTCTGTGAGTATGTCGTTCTTCTTTAGGAGATGTGAGTTAAACTGCCACCACATAGCTTTGTTGCGTGAAGGTATATAAGGAGACCAATGAATATTCAGTGATATTTTTGAGTGATCCGATAGAAATCTAGGTTCAATGTTATGGGTGATGTTAAAGTTCATGAATACAGAAGATATAAGAAAAAAGTCCAATCTGGACCAACATTTATGGCAGTTTGAAAAGAATGTGAATTTGTTATTTTTGAGGGTGCAACTTTGATATATGTAAGGGTCAAACAGATTGTAATATTCCTTTAATTCAGAAATAGTTAAGGTGGCATGTTTATTATAATTAGCTTTAACATTAGTCCTATCCGTCTCTGGGTCCTGGATAGAATTCCAATCTCCACCCACTATGTAATAATGATTAGGGAAGCTAGCAAGGATTTTATAGATCTGCATAAGGAAATTCTGTTGATTGGAACATGGTGCATAAATGTTTATGAATAAAATAGGTTTATCTAGATGTGTATTATGTGTGGTGAAGTAGCATCATCTTCCATCCTTATCAGAGTCCTGTTTAATAATGTCTTATTGAAATGTATTTTTAATAATAATAGCAACCTCCGCACTATTAGTTTTTGCCCCTGATGCTATAATAGTTTTAATCCATCTTTTCCCCAGATCCCTCTTCCACTGTTCCTCAGATAGACGAGTTTCTTGGATGAAAATTACCCTAGATAATGCTTTAAATGCCAGGTGCATGAAACGTTTTATTTTCTTATGTGCCTGTAACCCCTTAATATTCCATGACTCAGTACTCTGCATTATTTATTCTTAACCGTTATTAAGTAAGTTATTTATATTTGGAGATTGGAGGAGTGATTGTAAATAAGTAAGTGATTGTATACTAAATGGAAAAGCTTGGGCAAAGATAAGGAACCCTTCCTGCTCTAGATCCATGCCTAACCACACCCACCCCAGCCCGGAAGAGATTGGGATATTGAGTATTGAAGCTTCTAAAGAAAACATTATGTAAACAACTTGCGCATAAACTGAAACTATGCTGCTGAGAAATCCCAAAAAGAACAGACAGTATCTACAGAATCTAAAATGCTTAACAATCCTAAACATAATAGACAATCGGACTCCTAGCTCTGCTAACTTCTTGTTTTAAGCTGAGAGAACAATACGATAATTCCCGTACAGGGAGATGGTTACGTGAGCTTTGTTTTTGTTTTCCTTCTGGAGAAAATAAGCCTCCATATCAGTGTTTTTAACTACATAGATATATGCTTATCGTAATATTTACACCCAAAAATATGCATTCAAGTCAAAGGAAGAGACAGGGATGACACAAACTTAGCCTGAGAAAGGCTAACAGGATTCAAACTATGTACAGAAATTTGCAGTCTTAACTCCTGTATAATAAAAAGAGAAGACATACCTGGAATTTGAGTGCTTCTAAACTCTAACAATGTCACTCTAATTTGAAACCATTATACAAATGAATTCCATAAAATTTGTCATCAGATCTTATCAAACTGAAGAGGAGATTTTATATTGCGTACAACATATTCCCTGTCATCAGTGAACATATACTGTAACTGTATAACACTATTCCTTCGGTCATACAAAAATACCGGAGTTTTATCTTAGATTACAGAACTACTATGAAGGTAGGTATATAACGATACTAAGCCATTGCTACATCTAAAGGTATTTTTGTTGTTTTACCTAGATGTACCGTAACTGACGGCTACTGAAGAGCCGGCTTACTGTAAGTGGAACAACAGACATACTACACTTGAAACTGGTCCATTGCATGAAGGAAGCACTGTGCTAAGTTAGTGGTGAATCCCCACTGGACAATACAATAAACTAGACAGTATAGGAACCAGCTCATGTAGTAATTACATTCAATGGGATTATATCACTAAGTTCTACATATAGTAAGAAATCAGCAATTATTATCACATCTATACATAATGACTAACACTCGACATATGCTTATAGGGATGCAGTAATGTACAAGTATACTAGATCTTTTACAACATAGGAAGCGTACAGTTCCATATAATGCTCGGCCTTCCTAAATGATTTAAGAATCTCTCTATCTGTGCATTAGATATCTTGCCGAACACAAGTCTGTATCCCTCTTAGATACTGCACCCCAGATTAATCGGCAAACAAGACAAATAGATCCAGACATTCGGTGCTCCTTTATGGGTAAACACACAGTTCCTACTAAATTATCCCCATGAGATATATATATATATATATATATATATATATATATATATATATATATATATATATATATATATATATATACAGTTATGAGTCATAGAACCTGGGACAAGTGTTAGGATTGAGAGAGAGCTACTCTGATCCTATCTAAGCAAGCAACTACTAAGAACAAGGTGGAACCGTATCTAGGTGCCGCAATGAGCTGAATGGTCTCCTTTCTTTATTCTATGCAGTCTTTAAGGATTTCTTCATTTTGAGGTACACGTATGAAATCGCTTAAAAATTTAAGCGATCTACTGGCAGGTTGAAGGTATTCACCCCTTTAAGGAGTGTGAGGTGAGGGTCATCATTTGTGATAGAATCGTGATTACAGTTATCTGTTTCTTTAAGGGAGTGCAGTTGCATGGGAAAAGGCATCCTGAGGTTAAAGAGTCACTACGTAATATTGTTCATGTTGGTTAACGGAGATTGTATTTCATCACCACCACATGAGAAAGCTAGGCCCAACAATTGCCAGCTCGGCCACACCAGTAAAAGCCATAGGGACACATCAGACAAATATTACTTAGCGACTTCCACCTGGATCAAGGCAACCTTTTCAAATTAGGTTATACCAATAGGTTAATGTAGAAACTGTATTGGATTAGCGCGTCTGTACAACCAGATCCGGTCTTTCATTAAAGGCTGTCAAGAAAATCGAGGTAGCTTCTTTAGTATTTGTTGCTGACATTTTGTTGCCTTGGTGATGGAAGATTAAGGTATTGGGGTATTTTATTTGAAATTTTATTTGTTTTTGGATTAGAAATGCACAGAATGGAGACAGTTTTTGTCTCATTAGTTTAACTTGTACAGGGAGGTCCAGAGACAGAAAATTTTTTGAACCATTCCAGATGACATATTTTTTAGATTTTGCCCCCATTAATAGCTTGTTAACATGTTGGAAGTTTAATATTTTAGCATACACAATTCTAGGTTTGTTAAGCTCCGAAGATGGTCTTAGGGCTCTGTGTGCTCTTTCAGTTGTAATCTGGTCGGTAACTGTATTTTTATCTAGAAATAATTCAAAAATGGAAGTGATTATTTCTGGTAGATTATTGTGGTCTATCCACACTGGTATGCCTTTTATTATGATATTATTATGCTTGGATCTGACTTCTAGATCCAATATTTTCTGTTGCATGTCTAGGATAGTTTTAACATTGGAATTTTGATCTTTCTGCAGCTGGTCTATTCTGATTTCATTCTCGGCAGCCTTTGCTTCTGTCTTGTCTGTTCTTGATAGTATTTTATCTATAGAATCTCTGAATTGTGTAGAGAAGCTTTGTATCGCTTCTTGAATAGGTTGAAGTGCCATTTTTAAATCTTCAAGATTAGATTGATCAGCCTTTGGTTTAGTAGTGGATTTTGACATTTCCTGACATTTCCCAGTTCTAGCCCTTTTGGGAATAGTCTCTTTTTCTGGAGATGCAACTGTAGAGTATTTTGCTTTAGTAGTCTGTGAGTCCATGCGTTCTGGATCCAGTGACATATTGGCTTTTCTTCTTTTGATTGATTAAGGAAATGCAGGCCGAGAGATCCCAGGCCTCATAGAAAGCACATGTAGGAAAGATATGGGACAAGTGCGCTTCAATCCTCTTAAAATTCACTGTTCCCCATTCTTCCTGCTTCTGTATATGGTAGAATAAGCCTTTCTTTATATCAGATGTAGATTATTGCTTATGTAGTTTGTTCTCTCAAGCAAATAAAGGAATAATTTGTGCTATTGATGCAGAGCAATGTCCAGACACTGTCTATAGGATGGCAGCCATTTTGATCTCCACACAGAACTTATTGTAAATGGCATCACCCACACACTGAACCTTGAAGAGGGGTCCAAATGGAGAGATGATAAGTCAGCAAGCAAAGGAGAGTAGTATTGTTGAAACTGAATTCATCCTCAAGTATTGGTGAGTACCTTCACGAGGTGGACCCTGTTTTTTACGAAATCTCACCAAGACAACACTGATATATAGACTGTGTTTTATATAGCATATATCATGGACAGAAGTAGGTCAGAAATAAAAAAAGATAGCTGGGTGCACAAGATGCAGGATACAAAAGTGCTCAATGGACCGGAAAAAATGACTGTGTAGAATCCTCAAAATATGGAAACATTCCTACAATGGAGCTAGGCCAGGCCCAGGGGGAAGATGCCCCCCCCCCATTGTAGAAGGAAGTAGCAGTCCACAAAAATCAGAAAAACTGATAGGACAAAGAAGAGCCATAACGATGACAGAGTGGACTATTGAAAGAAATGATGTATTGTTGCTGTTATGCAAAAAGCCCAGAATTTCCAGACACAAGATATACAAAAAGACTAAGAGAGAAATTCGAGGAAAGAAAAATACTTCCACATTTTCATTAATACAACATATTTGTGAAAAACATTATATAGACCAAGAAACTTTGATCGGTTTGGAAGAAGAGTCATCTGTGGAAGTGCAAAAATATAAACAACGAAACCTAGAGATTTTTGAAAAGTATAAAAAAAGAAATATGGACATGGGAAAAAAAGAGGGATTTGATATGGTGCAATATTTATACAAAGTCGAAAGCCAAATTAATTAATGCAAAAAAGGCAACCCCAAACATATTCGAAGAAAAATACAGGCAAAGGCATCCAGATACGGGAAATTTCACAATAAAAAAAATAATACCACAAAGAGGAAATGTAGAAAAGAAGATTAGTAAAGCAGAAGTTAAAAAAATAGATGCTGAAGTGATGGAATGCCGGCAAAGTGAAAGATTTGGTGTAGAAGGTCTAACACAGGTTATATCATAGCATGATGGAATGAGTCCCCAAAGTAAGAAGAACAGGAAGATCAGGAGACATCTGAAGAAGAAACATGGATGTGGGAAAGAAAAAGAGATTTAATATGGTGTAATATTTATGCAAAGGAGAAAGCAAAAGTAATCAATACAAAAAGAGCAGCACCAAAGATATTTGAAGAGAAATACTGGCAAAGGAATCCAGACATTGAAAGCTGTACAGTACAAAAAATAAGAAGACAAAGAGGAAAAGTAGAAAAGAAGATTAGTAATGGAGGAGTTAACGAAATATAAACTGAGGTTAAGGAGTACCTGCGAAGTGAAGGATTTAGTGTAAAAATCTAACGCAGAAAGCACTACAACAAGATAGAGCAATAGATATCCAAATTAAGGAGAAACCAGTGGAAAGGAAAGCAATTGGGCAGTTGCCATATGAAGATATTTTGGAGCCTTCCACAGGAAACCAGTATAAACATTCACTTCAAGCTGGACAGCAAGGGAAGGAACAAGAAACTGTGGCAACTCTGACGCAGTCAATGTTGAGGAGTGATAGGCCTCTGAGTTCCCATATGACAGCGCAACAGATGACACAGGATAAAACTGAACACGATGTGCCACAGGAAGATACTAAAGAACTGTCTATAGAATGCCCGCAGGAAACGTAGAACAAAAAAAAATGTGCCCTTAGTTTAGAAGAAAATGAGCTAAGAGAAGAGTTGCTTGATTTAATAGAGATAGATAGACATATTAATATCAATGAAAGAAATAGACTGTAGAAGGTCAATAAAACCCAAAAAGTCAGAAGTCTGATTAAACGAATGAATACAGTAATTAAGACTGTCCATAGAGATCCATTGAATATAACATAAGTAAATAGGATATATTACTGTGCAACTAAATTAATAACAAATAAAATTCTACTGCAAGAATACAGGGTAGTATGGGAAAGGAAGGGGAGAAATCGAATACCATCATGGAAGTATCAAATAGAGAAAACTATAAAGCAATTAAGACAGAAAGTGTCATTGTTAGAAGAGTGTAGAAGAGGGAACAGATCAACAAAAATACTAAGAAAGATAGACGTGATAAAAACAATGCACAGTGTTATAAATTATCAGGATCTATCTTGTATTATTGCAAATAATAAAGTAAAAATCTCAGCACAGGCAGAAAAACTTAGAAGATACACAGATAAATATGAAGGCAAAGTACAAAATAAACAATTTATTGATGACCCTAAAAGTTCTATAGAGAATTGGGAAGCAATGTAAAATGAATTGAAAGACCACCCAGAAAAGAAGGAATAGATACATTTTGGAGAAATATATATGAATATCCTGTGGAACGTAACAAAGATGCTAAATTGATAGAAGAAGGAAAAGAAAGTTTAAAAGTACAGCATATGATATGAGATGAAGTAATGGCCAGAGAGATTTGAGATAAAATTAAGAAAAGCCTCCATTTGGAAAACCCCAGGCCCAGATGCAGTACCTAACTTCTGGCTAAAAGTATTAACATCTTTGCATGAAGATTTAGCCACGAGTAAGAAGTATTTATATGCACACCCTGAACAGACACCAGCCTGGTTAACAACAGGAAAAACAATGCTCCTCCTTAAGAGTGAACCTGCAAGTTGTCCAACAATTATAGTACAATAACTTGCCTTCCGATGACGTATAAACTATACACTGGAATTGATGCCAACAGAGCTTATAGTCATTTAGAAGAAAATTCAATCATGGGAATAGAACAAAAGGGTAATAACAGAAAGTCATATGGAACAAAGGATCATCTGTTGCTAAATAAAGTCATAGTGAAGCACTGTAGAAAGGGTAAGAATCTAAGTATGGCATGGATTGACTACAAAAAAGCATTTGATAGTATCCCACATTCATGGATAAAAGAGTGCTTAAAATGTATAAAATACACTCTACACTGATCAATTACATTACAGTGACAATGAAACAGTGGCAGATCACTTTACGATTAAGCCATGATAAAGGACAAATTATTATTCAAGGGATAAAAATTCAAAGGAGGATATTCCAGGGTGAATCCCTGTCACCGCTGCTATTCTGTCTGGCCCTTAAACCTTTAAGCTGTCTACTTAACAGATTAGGCTATGGCTATAATTTAGCTCCTAGAAAACAACAAAGTGTAAAGACCTCTCATCTTCTCTTTGTCGATAATTTAAAACTGTACAGCCCATCAGATGAGGAACTGAAAGCACAACTGTAAGTAGTCAAAATGATGATATAAGAATGTCATTTGGTCTTGATAAATGTGCAAAAGCAACCTTTACAGAAGGAAAACTGCAGCACCAAGAAGACATCAGTCTTGGGACAAGAATGTCATATAAAAGAACTTGAGCAAGAGGAAGTGTATAAATATTTGGGAACTGATGAAGGATCAACAATAAAGTATGAACAAATGTGAATAAAACTTAATAAGGAATATTTTAGAACCCTTAAATTAATCGTGAAAACAACGTTGACATCTAGGAATAAAATTCAGGCTATAAACCAATTTGTGCTTCCTGCCTTAACTTACTGTGTTGGAGTGATTGACTGGCCGCAAAACTTGTTGGATAGATTAGACAGGAAAACAAGAAGGATGCTTCATGCTCACCAAATGATTTATAAAAATGAGTGCATACCAATATTATACATTCCCTGTTCTGAAGGATGTATGGGCTCCTTGAACTGATTTAATGTATAGATCTGCAATTGTGAGACTGCACACATATCTGCAGACCTCACAAGACCAAGCATAGTGAAAGTGTTGAAACATGAAGAGAATAAATCTAAGATGACTTCACTACTTAGTCTAGCAGAAGCATATCGACGTCAAGCAGGAATGGAAATCAAACCAGAAGTAGATAAAAATCAGGCAGCAACTGAATGTGCCAAAAAAACAAAAGAAAGAATGCATATAAGGTGAAGGATCAGATGAGAAGGCAAGAGATGTGGAAAATGCATAAATTTAGTTGCAAGTATAGCAAAATTCTGGAAGAACCTCATGTTGGTTAGGATCAAATGCAGGAATGGTTAAGGAGAGGTAAATTCAAACCAAAAGATGAAAGGTTAATATTGGCAAACCATGATAGTGGGCTACGTACACACTGGTTTACAAAGTCCATTGAAAATGTGAGAGAAATAGACATATGAAGGTTTATAAAACAGAACTGCAAACAGTTGCACACCTTGTTGCTGGTTGTGGCATACTAATGGCAGAAGGATTGTATACTGAATGGCACAATAATATGGCATGGCTGTTGCATTGGGGATTATGCAAGCATTATGGTACTTGAAGTGGCTGAAAAACACTGGAAACATGAACCACAAAGAATCATAGAAAATGATGATGTCTACATCACATGGGATCTCCCACTACCAACAGTTCAAAAGATAGATGCGAGAAAACCATATATAGTGGTCCATGAAAGTGGTCCATGAAGAGAAGACAAAAGTAGCATTGATCATTGAAATCGCAACACCCAATGACTACCGTGTTTTGCGTACAGAGAGACACAAAGTCATAAAATATAAAGATTTGCAGACAAAAACTAGAGCAATGTGGAAGAAAGATACCCAGACAGTTTCAACAGTAGCAGAAGCAATGTGTCTTATGAAAAAGAATCTACAATCGTATTTAGATATGCTACCAATTCATGTAAAGCCATAAGAACTGCAGTGCAGGAGTCATTATTGGGCACATTGTAGGTGCTGCAAAGAGCACTTTTGGCTGACATCAAAAATTAATTTCATGAACTTTAATTGTACTTTGACTTAGGAATGGGGTCCACCTTCAGATCTGATGAAGTCTTTGGAGTACTGATGAAAATGCTTTGTACTACAGTATATGCGTTAATGTGTGTTTTTTGCTTTATTAAAACATTGAACTTTTCTAGTGATGGCTGTTCCTTTCCTGGGTACTTCAGCTTGGTTATTTGGTTTTATTTGGTACCTAGAACCTCATTGCTTTGGATTATGTAGAAAGTAGCCTTACCTTCGACCACCATGTGGTCACAGTGGTGAGGAAATCCTTTTATATTGCACAGCTTATAACTAGGGGCATGACATCTAGGTCCAAAGAGGTCATTATGCCACTATAATCTGCCCCTATCAGACCAATCATACAGTACAATGCTCCCTTCAGTATGTACCTGACTGGGCATATGCAACAACTACAGTACAGAAAGAATACAAGGCATAGCAAACCTGCTTTACGCAGGACACCTTAAAGTTCTTTCCCTCTTCTCAGTCTCCTATAGATTGCTGAGGTGGGATCTATGTCTGGCTTAAAAGGCATCCACAAATCCCACACTTAAGAATCTCCTACATATTCATAAGTAAAAAGTACCAGAAATACAAGGACTAAGGACCTGAAATTTGTCTGTGACTTAAACAGAACATGCTAGAGAGCCAGGGATGTGTCCTAGAGACTGCCCCTCCATAGGGATAGGCTTCCCATCCATGTGAAGCTGAGTTCATCTATTACCCATTTTTAGAGCATCTAAGACCAGTGGATGGGGAATAGGAAATTTACACTGGGCTAGCACCCTTGTCCCTTATGGACAGAGATGGCTTATAAATGCATGGTCATCAATATCCTATTTGGATACAGGACATCATTATTCTTTCGGGAAAACTTGGCTAGGCTTAGAAAGGCTCCCTGGGACGTTAGCCTGGTAACAATCGATGAATCTGTGAATCTATGAATACCTACACAAATAGATGTAAAGAAAAAGCAATATAAGTAGGTACAGGTGTGAAACTGGAATAAAGTCTTACTGCTTTACAGACATTGGAAAAGGATTTGGATCAGGCACTTATTTTGTATTAAGATCAATTAAAAATTCCATTAGTATATTTGCACGATGTTATGATCTGAATGTTGTGCTTCACAGCTCTGTGTGGGACTGATTTTCATGGATAGATTGCTAGAGTTATTACATAGGGTGGGATTAATATTACTTCATGAGAAGAGTAAAGGGTTTGGGAAAATTCTTTAAAGCCGTAAAATTTCAGTTACTCTGCATGACACTGAAATTTTGTGCACCTTCTTTTGGGATAGTAAGGCAATCTGCTCCTGTTGGGACAACTTAATCTGGTAACTATGATCAACTGCCAATTTTTTGGGGTGAAGGTAGCGAAAGGGATTGTATTGTATATAAAACTTTTGGTGGAATAATATTTTTTATTAAAGATAGTCTCTCTTCCATGGTAACAGAATATTTATTCCATTTAACAATAAGGTCATTAATAGAAGCTAAATTATTTTTATAATTTTCTTCTATTGTATTTCTACTATTTTCTTTTACAATTATACCAAGATATGCAATGTTCTTATTTCCATCTTCGTAGTTAGAATATCTTTCTTCTTCCATGTCATGAATATTTGTATTTATAACAAATTTTTTGTTTTCTTTTCATTAAATGTAAGTCCATTTTTTTCCTGGAAGATTTCTATTCCATTAAATACAGCCTTAAGGGGATTTTGTTGTCATTTAAAGTTAAAAGAATATCTGCAACAAATAATATTTTAGAATTTAATTTATTATTTTTCTGCATACCCTTAATATCTATTTTTTATTTTATATAGTTTGCAAAGGGTTCCATGATTAAGGTAAACAATGCTGGTGAAAGTGGACAACCCTGTTTAGTCTCCTTAGTAATTGGGATTGACTTTGATAAATAAGAACCAGTTTTTAATTAGCACATGCATTCTCATAATGTACATTAACTAGTAGTGAAAAAGAAGTTGAAAATGTATACTCCTATAAAACCAGTAATACATATTTCCAATTTACTGTATAAAAAGCACTATTTATGTCTAAGCTTAACAATGTTAAACTATCTTTTTTATTATCTGCAAAATCTATAGTGGTTAATATTCTTTTAAAGTTTTAAGTATTCCTATTTATTATAAATCCAGTTTGCTGTTTTTCTTTCGGTTTTTCCGAGTTGGGGTTGCCACAGTGGAACTCTGGTCTGCTAATGACTGGCAGTCAATTTTTACAGTGCCGAGGTGCCAGCTCGACACCCAACCTTCAACGAAGGCACGACCATTCACGCATGTCTTTCGAACACCACTCGACTGTGGGGAAGACATGCAGACTCCACACAGAAGGCACTCCAGCCGAGAATCGAATGGGAGAACCCCTTGCTGTGAGGCAACAGCAATACCGCTGCACCACTGCGGCTTTATTACAAATCCAGTTTAATCATTATCAAATCAGGTATGGTAAAAATTGTTGTAATCTAGTAGCATGTATAGCCATAAGTATTTTGTAATCAATATTTAAAAGTGAAATTGGTCTATATGAGGTACAGCCAATTGAGTTTTTATCTGTCTTCAGAATTATAGAAATACATGTTTATTTCCAGGATGGAAGGACTTTTGTTAAATTTTAACTATTAAAAAGACCTTAAATAAAATATGTAGATCTTTTTTAGGTAATAATTTATAAAGTTCTAGTATCATACCATGATTTTTAGGTGCCTTGCTAGGTTTTAATTTGTTAATTTGAAATTTAAGTTCAGAGTATAATATGGGTTTATCTATTATTTTTTTTTTTGGTCTCCAGTCAACCTGTTTTTAGTGTAACTGTTAATAGAAGTTTTAATTATTTCTTGAGAATCCATTGTGGGATTATTTTGATTAACTTTATTAAAGTGGTTTCAAAATATTTTTAAACATTCATTTACATCAGTTATATTTTTCTTACTTGCAGGGAATACATTTCTTTAATATGATTGGATTTAATAAGCATTTTTGTTCTGGATGTCAGTTCATGCATGGATTTTGACTTTACAGGCTAACTAATTAATTTATTCTTCTCTAAATTGATCATTGTTTTATGATTTAAGATTTCTAAATACTTTTTAAAACTTATTAATATCTTTTATCACATTATCTTGTCCTTTTTGACTGATCTGTTTAATTTATCATTTTTTTCTGTAGGTCTATCATATCTTTATTCAATTGTTTTTTTTCTTAAGACCATAACAATTCTTTATTTTACCATTCAAATATGCTTTTAAGGTATCCCATAAATAAACCTCATAAGTATCCTGTGTGCAATTAATTTCAATAAATGTTTGAATCTCTTTATTGAAAAAATCTTTAAAATCCTTTACATTGGTTATATATGCTGGTATTCTTTTTATTGGAAGTTTGTTATTAGCATTTAATACAAGTTCAAAAATTATTTATTTATTTTTATTTATTTTATTTTACATTTGTTGACCGGGATAGTCCGACTGGATGCATGTCCATTTTCAGCGGAGGCCCGGGGAGAAAAGCTCCAAGGGTAAGCAGATACAGCATTACATAATACCAGCATTACATATTACAAACAGACTATTTACAGAGATTGCATAAGTAAGCAAGTTAAACAAGTTCTACAGGTTAAAGTTAGTCCTGAACACAAGTCAGGATTAAATTAAATTACACAGTAAACTGGTTAACAGATTTTTACACATTCGAGTTAGCCAGGCTTGATACATTTACATAGCCAGTTAAGTGACAAATGTTGTTTCAGTCTAGTTTTAAATTGACCTAAGGTAGAAAGTAAGGTAATATCAGCTGGAAGAGAGTTCTAGGATCTACTTACAGAGTTTGCAAAGAGAGAATCACCGGCTGTGTTATTAATTTTTCTAGTCTGAATTAGTAGTTTGTTAGAGGATCGAAGCGGTCTAGGATTGTTATAGGGGGTGATAATATTTTTAAGTGCAGGAGTATTGTCCAGATTATAGAGGATTTTATAGGCCATAATCACTTGGTTGTACTGGATTAGGCTAGGTAGTTCAAGTCAACCAAGCTGATTTAGATTGATGCAATGATGTGTCCTAAAAGGCAGCCCAGTGGCAAACCTGGCAATGTGGTTGTAGCAAATTGAGAGTTTAAGGACAGTCTTGTTCAAATTTGAGAGTAGAGGGGATGCATACAGAAGGGTTGAAAGAAGGTGAGAGCGAGCTATGGCAATTTTAGCTGGAGGGGTTAGGAAGGCTTTTATTCTGTAAAGTGACCCAAGTTTTTTATTGATGGTTTTGATAGTTTGGTTAACATGTAGGTCAAATTTGAGATTATTGTCTATGATGACACCTAATAGTTTTGTAGATGGGTCAGGGGAGATTATTGTGCCATCATTTGATTTTATGGTAAAGGTGAAAGCGGTAGACCTACGTGTTGGTGAAAATAACAGCATTTTAGTTTTTTTGGGATTTAGGATCAGATGATGTTCAGAAAGCCAGTTTTCTATTGTATTAAAGGTGGTCTGGGTAGCTGACCATAACTCTACTGGAGATGTGGCTGAGCAAATCAGAGTAGAGTCATCAGCATATTGGATACAGCTGACTTTTGGGATGACAGTATAAAGATCGTTAATGAAGACGGAGAACAGCAAGGGCCCTAGTATAGAGCCTTGTGGTACTCTGAGGGTGTTAGGTAGAAGGTTAGAGAGTTTGTTCTGCCAGAGGACAGCCTGCTGTCGACCATTCAGGTAGGATTGAAACCATTGGAGGGCTCCAGTATCTAGACAGAATGTTTGCAGGGTGTGGATTAAAAGTTGGTGATCAACCATATCGAATGCCTTGGAAAGATCCAAAAAGAGGGCTGAGGATATATAATTATTGTTGCGATTATGGTTTATGGTGTTAGTAAAGGCTAGGAGGGCTGAAGTAGTGCTGTGATGAGGACAGAAGCCATGCTGAGTGTCTGCCATAAGGCGATTTTGGATTAGGTGGTGCATGAATTGTCTATGAATACATTTTTCCATAATCTTTGCAAGTGGAGAGAGTATAGCTATTGGCCTATAATTGGAGAATTCAGTAGAGCTGCCTCCTTTGTGATGTGGGATTACATAGGATATTTTCCAGATGGTGGGAATTTTAGCTTCTACTATGGTTCGATTGATTAGTATTGAGACGGGTAAGCAATAGCATCAGCTGATTTTTGTAGGTACTCGGCAGGGAGTTGATCAGCAGAAAGTGTAGTGGGTTTTAATTTTTCGATCAAGGTACGGATAAGTGAAGTGGCGACTGGTTGGAAGCTGAACGCAAGTAGGTTTCTAGGGGTGCTACTTTCAGGACCAGGGGAGCTAGGAGGTAGTTGGCTAGCTAGGGCTTGAATTGTCTCAGTAAAGAATTGGTTAAAACTATCAGAAACATCTTCGGGGGTTTTATCAATAGTAGCAGCAGGGATTGGGGTTGAAGTTTGTCCAGGATGTAGTAGATTATTTAAACCTGCCCAAAACTTCTGAGGGTTATTTTGATTTACTGTCTGTAAATTACAGTAGTATTGTTTTTTGTCTTGTAAAATTGATTTTTTGGTTTCGTTCCTGGATTGCCTGTATTTAATGTGATCTTGAGGGTCTTTAGAAGAACGCCATAAAGTCCATGCTTTGTTTCTAAGGGTAATTTTGAGTTTAGACTCTATAGAAAGCCATGGTGCAGTTTTTGCCTTGGTTCTCGTTGAACGAACAGGTGCATGCAAATCAAGGATCTCAAGGAATTTGTAGTTAAAGTATGCTACTGCTTCCTCTAAGGGGAGGTGTTTTAGAATAGACCAATTACATGAGTTTAGTTCTTGTTGGAATTTGGCAGGGTCAAAGTTTTTATTGTTTCTAACCTTTCTGAGTAAGGGTTGTTGGGAATTAATGGGTTTGTGCTTAATTACATATGTGAGAATGTGATCGCTTAGGCCATTAAAGAGGGTACCAGAGGTGTACAGTTGGGGGTGACTGTTTATGAGTACCCAGTCAAGTATACTTTCTTTTTGGTTGGGTTTACCTATCCTGGTAGGGGTGGATATGATTTGTGTAAATGCATGCAGGTTAATATAGGTGGTTGGGGATTCTAAGGAACAGGTGCCCCAGTCTATGTTAAAGTCTCCAAGTAGTAGGGTTTCTTGGGGGTAGTGACATGATAACCAGTGCAGGATATCATCAAATGTAGATACATTGTTACCTGGGGGAATGTACATACAGATGATATTAATGCATTTATTTTTATTAAGTTGCAATTTGGTGGCAAGAATCTCAGAGTTATTAATCTGAGTAGGTTGTATTACATCTATGGTGACATTCAACTCAGATTTAGAGAGTACAGCTACCCCACCCCCCTTCCTCGAAGCATGATCTAGCCTGTGTATGTTGTACCCATGTGGTAACACTTCATTGTCTTTAGTGTTGGTTTTAACCAGGTTTCAGATAAACAGAGAATCTCAGGGGAGTGGACATCCAGAAGTGCATGCAATTCATGTACCTTGTTATTAATGCTTCTAATATTGAGATGACAGACTAGGAGAGAGTTAGTTGGCCTATTAATTGTAGGTTTGTAGCTTAGATTACAAGTAGAGGGGGTATGTGTATCTGAAGTGAGTGGGCCAGGGTTGGGGTGAATATCACCACCAAGTATTAGGTTGAGTCTATACTTGGTGATGAACTTCAGGAATTTGTTTATTAGTTTGTGGTAGTGTTTGAATCTAGAGCTAATGTGCCTGGGGTTGAGATGTTGATAGACTGAACAAGATGTTGGATAGGATCTGGTACTGTAAGTATGGTTGAAGGTGGAAGGATTTACAGCTGGGGTGATAGTATGGCCTTTTGGGACCTGAAATCCCGTAAGAAACTGGTTTTCATACAAGGTAAGGAGGTATGGTGTGAACAAGAGGGGTGTGAACAAGAGGGGTAGTAAAGAGGAGTATATCATTATATGTGATTCAGCTAGTGAGTGAAGGAACTGTTTTACCTGGTGATGCAACACCAGAAGATAGAGTAGTGAGGTAAAGGTACTGGAAGGGGGGATGGGAGAATGCCAGGTGAAAGCTAATAGGTGCTATTAAATGTAGGTAGTAGAATAGGGGTGGGTGGAATTATCCCAGATGAAAGCAGGTAGGATCTAGAAAGTGGGGGAGTGGCTATAGTACTATAAATTTAGAGGTACTGGGGGCGGGAGGGAATTGGGAGCAGGGAGGGGAGTGAAGAGAGCCCGAGCATAGCGAGGGCGAACGTAGCGGGGCTATTGCAGTTTACAAGGTTTCCTAAGGTGTCCTAAAGCTATAAGGTAAGTATTACAGCTCTAATGTAAGAGTCAATTTACTGCAGTTACAGGGGAAGGAGGCAACCACTCAAGTAGAAACAAAGAGCCCTATGGCTGACCAATATGGTGACCTGCTTAATTACAAAGCACTGTAAGTGAAAGCTTAAATGCTTTTTGTGTGTAACCTACTCTGTTTAAATGTTGAAAGAAACTGATTGCAGTCCTGTAGACACCATTTTGTAGGGAACTGTAGAGTTCAACTAGGAAAAGAGAAAAGCAGAAATTCAGATGCATTATTATATAATAATGCATTCAGATATTCAGATAATGCATTATAATCTGAGAGTGGGCATGAGACTATCCTTACTTAACTCAATCTAGATATTAAGATGTACATACTCTACCTATTCTTGCCTGAGTTCCGTATCTGTGTGAATAATGGGTATATAAAATTGAATTTGGATCTGAAAATTCATTAATATCTTTAATTTAAAAAGAGTCTATGAACTTTTATCAATGCCTTTGCTATGGGTGATATTCTTTTTTTTCTAGTAGCATTAGAGTCTTTGTCTCTTAGTATACAATTAAAGTCCCCTGCCAAAACAATATAACCTTTCAAGAGTTGTATTATCTGTTCTAATTGGTGTTTAACTTTTTTAACAGTAATGCCAGGTATCCAGTAAACATGAGTTAAGGTATATATATTTCTATTAATTGTTATTGTTGTTGTATTTATCATCATTATAAGTGCTTATTATATTGGGTGTGAGCAAAGAGTTTCTCCATAAAATAGCCACTCCTATTAAGCCTATTATATCATCTTGTAGTAAATGAGTTTCTTCAAGGAAAATAATTTGTGATGCAAATAAGTTTAAAAACTTATTTAAATTACCTCTCTTGCAACCATTATTTAGACCATTAATATTAACTGATATACACTTTAATTGTGCTATGAAAAGTCTAAGACAATTAAATAAACAAATATTTTTCTAACTCTCAAATGCGTTATTATTAATGTACCACTCTTATGTAATTTTTTCTATCCTACGTTCATTGTGAATCTGCATATGCTATTAATATTGTATGTATGTGTATATATCTATCTATCTATATATATATATATATATATATATATATATATATATATATATATATATATATATATATACAGTTCCACTTTATAATCTCGAAATACTGAAATCTCGAATTTTAGTATCCCGAGACCATAAAGTTGAATGCTTGAAATCCCGAAACCCCAAAACAGTGAAACACAAAATCACGAACATAAACACACCATACACCACACAACACATACACCATCCGACCCACACACTACAACAAATAAACAAACAAAACACACACAAACACAAAAACACAAATCAACAAACCTACACTACATATAAGCAGGAGGGCAAGCCACCTTGCAGCCCCCATATGGGGGGCTGCGCCCCTACACATCCCCCTACTTATATATACTAACTCCGAGATTGTACAAACAGAAAAAGACAGAAGACTCACACAGACATTCTACAGTCCCTCACACACACACACACACACACACACACACACACACACACACACACACACACACACACATGCGCACACACACACACACACACACACACACACACACACACACATACAAACACCACCACATCCAATACTTAAACACTCATAGTTTTACCTGCCTATCCTAACCCACACGTACAACTTACAAACACACTCACATACACTCAAACACCTACCCAAAACCCTTACAAAACACTCACCATAAATTCCACCAAAATCCATGCACTACACTGGACACCATCCACACAACACACTACACGTCACATAACGTAAAGCCATAACCTCGAATTCGACTTCATCGGATTCGTGATTATGCACTTTTGCTATTTTGAAAATTTGACTTAATGGTCTTGGGATACTGAAATTTGAGATTTCAGTATTTTGAGATTATAAAGTGGAACCATATATACATACATATTTTAACAAAAATTGTAGACTCCAATAAAAACAGTAAACATATTAAAATTCAACAAAACTTTTTTTAACCGTCTTACCCTTCATGGAGTCTAGTACTCCTACTTGTAATAGTGAAACAATCCAAACTAACTAAACCCATCTACTCGAACTAAAAGTGAAATAAAAACAAGTCTAACTCTGCTATTTAAAAAAAATTATGTATTATTTACTAAGTCACACTGTAATACATAATAAAATTTCTAAATGTCTTAGATTATATTTCAGTAAGAATTTTGTAATATATTCTTAATCATAGTACTATATTATTTTCCTGTCTGTATATAATACCTATATGTCTAATATATCTGGAGTGTGTAATGTTATCAAGGAGTGCAGGTCTGAGACTTTAAGGTACTATGGATGTTGAGAGCTATGATTTTATGTTTTCTAGCAGATGAGGTAGTATTAGAAAGGGAGGAAGTCTGGGTGGAGGAGGAAATAGGTGGTATGATATATATCTCATTACTAAGAGTTTTGCATCCAGGAAGAAAGAGGTCATTCTACTCTTCCCTCATTAGGCCAGTCATCGAGTACAATGCCCCATTTGGCATGTACCTCAATAGGCACCTACAACAATTGGAGAGGCCGCAAAAGTACCTCACAAAGAGGATCCTATGCCTTAAACACTTGTTCTGTATATGGACAGACTCAAAAAACTCCAACTATTCTCTGTCTCATAACGCCTCCTTAGAGGCGATCTCTGTTTGACTTACAAAGCCATGTCTGACCCAGCCCTGTTAGAAATGCTACATCTGAAGAAATCCCAATCCCTCCGCACCACACGCTCCAGAGACCTCAACCTCATTACCGCAATCAACAGAAAGTGCTGGAAGAACAGGTTCATAACCCAGTGACTGCCCATGCTATGGAATAGACTTCCCATACATGTCAAACAGAACACCTCACTGGCCCTCTTCAAGAGAAATCTTGATGAGTGGGTGGGAAATAGAAAATTCACCCCATGGATCACTCCAGTGGCTCTACTTGACAGAGGCACTGTGAACTAAGGTTGGGTGGCATGATGCCAGAGTAATCCTATGGGCTAGGCTTGTAAAGGCGCCAGGGCCATTAGCCTAGTACACACCTATGAACCAATGAACCTGTAAGGGATAGAAACTAGATAGTTTGTTATTTGCTAAGAAGTGTATCTCCCACATTCAGTATTCTTAGGAAAATTGAATTATTTAGGAGCACTTTTTATGTTAACTTCCTTTTATAGGTTCATAGGTAAATACTAGGCTAGCTGTCCTTATGAGCCATTTCAAGCCTTCCCAACTTCCCTTTTTTGTACACGAAATAACCTATCCCATTTGGTTATAGATTGGCCTTACCTATCCTGTGGTCAATAATTATATATTATCCATATTGAGAATAACTAGGATAATGTCATTGATAATTTGAGGGAACCCATGCATGGGATAAAGCATTTAGGAGCTGCATCTGTCCATTAGTAGTACAGGGGCAGTCTTGGGGTAAATTTTCTGTTTCCCATCCATAGATCTAAGTTGCACTTGAAAATGAACAGGGATGAACTTTTTTTTTTGTTTTTTTTTTTTTGGTGGGAAGTCTATTTCACAGCAGCGGGATCCTCTGTGAGATATACCTGTCCCACCAAATTATTCTGTTGATGGTGGAGAAGAGGTTTAGATCCCTAGACTGAATATTTCTGATAGCAACTGACTTGCTGATATGTAGTAAATTCATCAGTAATGGTTCAGAGGATGCCTTGCTTGCCAGACACAGGGCACCTCTTAGAAGTCTGTAGGATACTGAGTATAGTGACATAGCTTTGAGTCAATCCATGTAAGACATATTATTTAAGCCTTGTATCCTTTTAGTAAGGTATCTCTCTGAGTCCTCCAGTTGTTGCATGTGTCTGGATCGATACATTTCAAAGGGGGCAATGCCCACTCAATGATTGTCCTAATGAGGATAGAGTAAAGGGGAACAATGACATCCCTAGATCTAGACACAATCCCTTTTCTTTATAAGCTGTGCAATACAGAAGGACAGTCTTACAACAATAAGACACATGTTCATCAAAAGTTACTGAACAAATGGGTCAACTCTTAGAGTTATATTGCCAATGTGGTAGTTCCCTGGGGTAGATGACTTCCCAAAGGATACAGTAAAGCATTTCATGGCATTTAGTTTCAGACCATGATTTTGATACCAGTTATTTATTTGAGACAAACCTTCCTACAGGATTTCCAAGTCATTTAAGGATTCGATGACTGCTCCTAGCTTGCAGTTTTCTGCAAACTTAGTCAGTCAAAGCCCTTTGGTATTGGCTTTTACTTCAGAAAAGTGGATGCCAAATAGGAGGGGTCCCTGCAGAGAACTGCGGGGGACAAGACTGGTGACTGGTCTCTTTGTGGAGGTAACTTCCCCTGTTTTGATTATCTGCAACTTATCTGTGAGCCAGTTGGCAATCCAGTGGATGACACAGGGGTTTATTCCCAGTTTATGTAGCTTTTCTACTATGCTTGAGTGGGGAATTGTACAAGGTGACCAACTGTCCTAGTTCTTCCAGGACAGTCCGGGACAGTCCCAGTTTGGAAGTCTCTAACCTGGAATCCCAAACATTGTCTTTGGGACACACAAATGCCCCAGTTTAGACCACTTAGTCTGAATGATGACCTGGCTTCCTGGGGCGGCCAGTCCCCCTGCTTTCCCATCCTGAGCAATTCTGGGGACTTTGTGATTTTTTTTTTGGGATGCCATTGGGTATGGGGTAAGGTTGGATGCCTTTGCCCTAATAGGAGCCTTCCAGGCCCTACCACCATCCGTCAGTCGCTCCCTCAAGGACTTCCATCATGGGGGGCTCTGCCTGACCCCACTACCCAGGCAGGAGCTCTCCAGGCCCCACACCCATCTGCCCGGCACTCCCTTACTGACTTCTGCAAGGTCTGACCCCTACAGGCCTCCCCTTTGACCTGGCCAAGAGACCTTCCCCAGCTGAGCCACCCCATGTCGGGGGACTCCGCCACCTCCATGTCTCCTGTAGGCTGCCAAATCATGCCGGATCGTACATGCCCTCAGACCAACTCAGGGGAGCTTCACTCTGATCCTCTCTGCCCCTCCAGAACTCCCCTTGGCCTCTGAGGGGCAGATACTCTCTCATGAAGGCTTTAGAGTACCCCTGCTTTCCCATCCAGAGCAGCTCTAGGGACTTTGAGATTTTTCAAGGATGCCATCAGTTATGGGGTAAAGTTGGATGCTGTTGCCCTGACAGGAGCTCTCCAGGCCCCTCCATCATCTTCCAGTCACACCCTTAAGGACTTCTATCATGGGGGGGCTGCACCTGGCCCCCCCTCACCCAAGTAGGAGCTCATCCAGCCCTGCCACTATCTGCCTCTCTCCCCTTCCAGACTTCAGTCCCAGAAGAGGCATGGTCCATAATCCCTCACCCAGTCGGAAGTTGTCCTGTCCCAGTCACTTTCCACTTCTCTCTCCCTTCCAGGCTTCCATTTGGATGGACACCCTCTGGGCTTTCACTTCTATACAGAAGAGAGAACACTTTCCATGGTTACATATCTCCAGACTGCTGTCAAATCATGCAGTGTCACGCATGCTTTGGAGCCCCTCAGGGTATCTTTCCAGCCTCGTGAAACTCTGCTGGGCCATGAAGCCTCAGAAAGTCCCTCATCCAGACTTCCATGACACCAGTTCTCCACTTTACCTTGCACCTAGGGCTTTCAAACTAACAGGGGAGATGGCCTTGGATCCCCCATCTTTGTGCTTTTTTCAGCACACCTCAGTCTGTCTCCCCCATGGTGTCAGGTGCGGATGAATGTGTATCACTTCAAGCCTCCTAGGATGTGGCCTCTTGCCTCCTGGGTGGTGCCATTCACAGAGTGGCATCCCCATAGTGCTGGGTGAAGGATGGGAGGCCAACCAGATGGCCTTGGTGCGAGATGACATGGTGGCCCTATCTCCACTCCCATGTGGGCCAGGAGAATGGGATTGCAAACCTGGCTTCCTGGGGCGGCCCTCAAATGTCCCTGTTTAGGTCCTGTAACAAAATGGTCACCTTGGAATTGTATCAAAAGTTTTGGACAGGTAGAGGTATATGGTATGTACCTTTATATCTTCATCCATTGCTTTGGTGACCTTTTCAAAAAGAATCCACCAGGTTGAGTAAGCATGACGTGCCCTTAATGAATCCAAACTGAGACAGATCCAATGTTTGGAGGCTCCCTATGGCCTGATTGACTAATTCCATGATAAGTTTTCCATGCCTTTGCATATGAGGCTCTTTGGAAAAAAATGGAAATCTTTTTTTGCATTATGGGGAGACTGAATCCAATCATAGGGGGTATTCTTTATTCTAATATTAGGAAATGAGGTCTTAGTCTCATTAATCCTGCTTTTTTAATTTACTGCATTTGCATACCATTCAAAAATGTATGCATGCTCCTACAGATACTGTGAAAAATGAACAAGCACAGGAATCTGGCAAGGTGAAAAATCTAAACTCATTGAATTTATCCATTGCATCAGTAACTTTACCGCCTTCCTGAAATATACCGCTTCCATTAGCTCAGAATCAGTGCAGTTCCTTGATATGACAGTCTGTATTGATAAAGACAGAGGAAATTTAATTAGTAACTTAAAAATAAAGCCAATAAGAGTGCACATACCTACTTCACAGAGACAGTATGCATCCAGTAAAAACTAAGCACAATGTAATAAAATCACAAGGGTACAGATTAGCATGCATTACCACAGACTTGGCCCCTTTTCTCAAAAATATGAATGATCTTGAAAATTATTTCTTAACCAGAGGATATGAATGAGACATTTTACATATGATCCCGGACCCCATTAGAGATTCTAAAACTAACAATGACCCTATGTGGAATAGGCCTTTTGGTAAAATTATGCAACGCGGGCACCCTAACCCAAAAGAAGAGAAAAGTAAGGACAGCTGCATTCTAACTTACACCTGGGATTTCAATACAATTAAAGCCATTATTAAGGAGGACTGGGCCATCCTCACTGACAATCAGCAGCTTGTAAGGGTTTTAGGGGATCACCCTACTTTTGTATATAAAAAGAACAGAAGCATACGTAGCTATGTGGGAAAGAAAAATAAGGAACACCAGGATGACATGAACACTAAAATCTGTGGGCCACCTAATTGCACTTTCTGTCAATACTTGACGTGCAACTCATTTGCGTGCCCCTATCTTAAAAAGATGGTGAAATCTTCAGCAGGTGGTAACTGTAATACTGAAAATGCTGTATATAGGGCCATGTGCAATGACTGCCCTGCATTTTATGTGGGTAAGAATATGAATAAATTTAAAAGGAGGATTTCAGCTCATCTTTCTGACATCAGACACAAATACCAGAGGAACAACTTATCCAAACACTTATTAGAACACCTCCAGATATTCTAGTTTTACATTTATCATTCTGGACTGTGTGGAGATGGATGAACTTGAAGGGGATATCAATGGCATTTTGGAAACAAAAGAATTATGCTGGCAGTTGAAATTAAATGCATTCAGAAAAACAGGAATTAACTATTATTGCTCTATTATAAGTGTATTGAATTTATGTAAAAGATTTTTTAGAGAAGTTTTTGAGGAAACCTTTTAGTACACTAAAATATACTAAATAATAAAAAATATGTGTAGAATGTGTAGAAATGTATATATATATTTAGTTACTTTAACCTCAATTCTGCTTTGATTAGATTTATTGTATCACACCAGAGATTTAAACAGTAAATACAAAACACACATTTTTTTCATGCTGCTATTATCATGTAGTATTGGTATAATTCCCCATTTACTATACTACGGAACATTCATGCACACTCATGCACACACCTGCACACTTTTATACATTACTAGTTTACTTCATCCACTGTTTTCTGTATTTTTTGTATGTTTTTTCTACTCGTTTTCATTGTATAAACATGTTTTGGGACTGTAAAAATTAAAACTGTCATGACGTTTTTTTTTAAATATTTATAGTGTTCTAGTTAGATTATGTTTATGGTTAGATAGCTATGTGTTTTTTCTTGATTTTAGTTCTTGTCACAGACCTGATGAAGGCTTTATTGCATTATGTAGCCGAAAGCAATTTTAATTAAAAGTCTTTTTATGTGTATTTTATGCCTTTCTTAATACCCAGTTTTGGAATGTGAGTTGCAAATAAATAGGTAGTGTCTTCCTTAACTAGGATTTGCTTTGATCTAATCATTAGTAGTGTACTGTATGGTGGTGGGTACCTGTTGTTCTAAAATGCACCTTTACGGCCCTGTTTATACTGTTTGCCTTGAATAGGCTGGTTTAGAATTAAACAATATGTATGTTTTCCACACCTACTTTTAAGTATATAACAGCTATGTTTAACATTGATAAAATATTTCTGATTTTTTGCTACTGAGGATCACTTGTCTATGACTAATAAAGGTTTGTTGCTTTGGAACACTACCTGGGTTTCATGATTTTTTTGGAAATTATTGTGACTGAGCTCATCAATGAAGTTTTAAGACCACTAGTTTCTCTGTGTTTTATTTTTTTTACTCCTACAGATACTGTCTGTTATAGTATTCTACTGCTCAGGTATGGAGAGTTATTTTCAATTGATTAGAAAAAAGAAAGAAAAAGTGGATGCATATAGTAAGAAATATTATTCAAAGCTAGTGGAATGGAACATATATGATAACACCTTTCCAAAATATAGGAAAACATAGTATGAGCAGGTAATGCAGTCTTGGATTAGAACAGATCCATGGCAACATAGTTCTGATGCATTAAAATGAGTCTTATATAAAGGAGAAAAAGTTTTCTCATTTAGTTGAGGTAAAGGATTGTCTTTAATAAAATTACCTGTGAAAAGACTTATGATGTATAAAGTGGTTAGTGAAATACTGTGTCATAAAAGTAATGTTGAGGAAGCCATGGAATATGTGTTTCAGAAGTATCATAGAATACAAATATAATCGACTAAGAGTGCAGATGTTTGGAAGAGAAGATGGATGGTAGAGGTTAACAAGGATATAATTGCTTATGGTTATTGTAAGCACATCAGTGAAAGGGATATCATTGTTATTGATATACCCTGGGATTCATGAAGCTTGTGCCAGGCACCGGAGTAGCATTGGCGATCTAGCACCAAATATGGCCGCCAAGTGATTCAGGTACGAGCTGTATCCATGTGCACTACCAGCGTACACCAGAGCTGCACAGTTCCCGGCACATGTATGTTAATTACCCCATGCGCAGCAGTGTGGCATGCAAATGAAGGTATATAGCGATTCATGAAGTGCTGCAGGCATAGCGCAAGCATGAAGAAATGCAAACCAAAAAAAAATATGGTTTACATTTTGTCAAACATAAAATCGGAGCCATAAAAGTGGAACAAACTTATGTATTATAATGTTAATATATGCCAATGGCTAAATATATAGCCAATGGCATAAAAAAACATGCACAACACATAAAAAATAACATTTAATGTCATGGCCACACTAACGCAAAGTAAAACCGCAGTGCATCTGTGCGCAAACGGGATTACAAGGAAAATATATTTAGATGTCATAAAACTGCAATGTAATACAATTCATGAATTCCCCATAATAGTCAATGGCATGCATGCTACACCACAACCATGGCGCAAGGGTTGCTAAGGGTCTGTGACAGTGTTCTGTGCGGTAACTAGGAATTAGTAGTCAATGCCATGCAAATAAGTCAAGTAATACTGAATCACAAATGCCCTGCCGGCATAAGGATGTACCACACGGCATAGCGGTACAACACCGAGGAGTGGCCTGTAGGTAAACATGACATCAAGAGAGGGATGCGCCACAGTAGCTGTAAGCACACTGGATCATTGCTAATCCAGGTTACCTGTTGCTAAGCAAAGCCGCAGAATAGGGGTGTGGAAGTAGCCATAGCTTTGCTTAGCTGAGAGCACACAAGGTAACCAAAAATGCATGTGAACGTGGATGAAAATGCGCTCGAAACCCAGTAAACAGCTGTGCGCAGCGCGCACCACAGCTGAAACAGGAAGGATATGAGAAGACAATAAAGAAATGCTGCAGCATGGTAACTGGAGTACAAATGAGTAATTAACACCTAGGAACTCACAGTGGGCCATTGACAACAGCTAACAAGGCTGCTAGCAGCTACCTGCAGAACAGGAAAGGGGAGGTGCCATACAGCAAAGAAAAGAGAACTGTCACAGCAGAACAAAGCAAACTTGCAATAGATCAGCTACATAACACATTTCCCAACACAATCCTGGATTGTGAAAGTACAAAACAAGAAAGCCGGCAGCTGGATGCATGCCTGACAATGGGAGGGGAATCGGGTTGAAAATTGAAGTAAAGGGCAATAGATGAATCATGGCAGCCAAGTGTAAGTCAACACCAAAAGCTCCACAATAGCAGTACCTGCTGTAAAACCAATAATTAAGATACCCCACAGCTGGAATTGCACAAACACACCCAATTACACCAGCATCATCCATTGCACAATAGTATAAGGTGTGAAAGCCCCACACACACACTTGTGTATTCCCAGACACTCTGCACCACTGGTGTATACAGATGGGGAATTTTTAATATGTACATGTTAGGGCCCGCCATAGCTTTGATTCACCAGCATGTGTTGGAGACTGACGGTGGTGTGGAGTATGATGCTGACAACCATCTCAGGCACCAGAGGAGGAGAAGAGTGTTCAGACCCAGGGTAACCTACCAAGGGCTACATGATCTGGAGATAGTAGAGCATTACAGGGTGGACAGGGACATCATACAAGCAACTTGTTGAGCTGTGCCAGCCGCGCCAAAGAGCCAGAAGTAACTGAGGGGAACCCATCCCAGTGGACACAAAGGTATGTGTAAGCTTGAGAATACTAGCCACAGGTACCTTCCAAAGGCCAACTGGGAATATCATGGGGATCTCACAGGCATCAGAATCCAGGGTACTCCACCAGTTTCTGAATGCCATGTTACCACATGCCATTGAGCACATATACTTCCCCCGAATGCAGGAGGAGTTGGCCAGCAATATGCATCTCTTCCACCGTGTGGCAGACTACCTGGAGGTACTGGGTGCAATAGACTGCACGCACATGCACATCAAGTCACCACCCGGTGAGCAGGGTAGGCACTACATAAACCTCAAGGGATACCCCACCATCAACTGCCAGGTCGTGTGCAATGCTCAGGACATTATCATGGATGTGTGTGCTGGCAGCCCTGGAAGCTATCACGACTCCCACATCTGGCATGCCTCACAGCTGTATCAGGTATTTGCCAGGGGGGACATCCCATATGGCCACCTGGTGGGGGATGCTGGCTATTCACTGGAACCGTGGATGATGACTCCCATCAGAAATGCACACACAGCCACGCAAGAATGCCATAATGAGGCACACGCAGAAACCAGAATCATCATAGAGTGCGTGTTTGGGATGCTGAAATCACGGTTCCATTGCTTGGATATATCTGGTGGAGCCTTGCAGTACTCTCCAGGCATGTGTGCCCACATCTACATAGTATGTGCCATGCTACACAATATGATCCTGTGGAAAAAGCTGCAGCAGGGACAGAATGGTGAAGGCCCTCACAGCCCACCACCATTGCCAAGGGACCCACAGGCACACAGGTACTCAGACCATGAACACCCTCTGCTAGCCCCAGTAGGCAGACGGAGGCATGCCCAGTATGCCCTTGCCTTGGCAAAGAGGGAACGTATAGCACACACACTGACAGTGTAGGCACTCATGGACTGACACCCTTCTCCACCTGCACACAGAGCAAACATGGATGGCACACACACACGACCACCTGTAAATTGTCATGTATAGGTGGTCTACTGTGTGCATCCTACATAGGTAGCCCTCAACTATTGTACACACAACCGCCATTGGCACAAGGTAAGTCAATACCTGAACAGTAAATTAAGCTATCAGCATGTGTCCATACTGTATGTAGAGGTTCATAGATACATAGGTAGGTACATGCCCAACTGCAGAGACCACTCATAAGGATAGAAAAAAAGTGTCTGCTGTCGTCACCCCATCAATTAACTAACTGTCTCTCTGTGGAGCAGAGCCAATTGCGGGATCCCTGGGGTGTATCCACTGTTCCCCACCCACTCTGCAATGATTCCCTGGAGTGTTAGTGAGGGGTTTTGTATAATGTAATCAGGGATGTAGTTCCAAATAATGGGGAGTATCCCTGACAGGAATCTTCTCAGATGTTTACATGTTACATAGTATACCTTAAACACAGCTTGCATATATAAGTAGTTTCCACAGAATAATAAACATGTGGAACACACAACCGCTGAAATGTGCGTTAATCACCCTTGCACTACCAGTGCCTGCTCTGAGAGGTAAAATAACACCACCAGGATTAGAACATGCAACCATGTCCACAATCTTCACAATAACATACCACTAAGTTACCTGAGATGTACCAATGGTAGTTGTGTATACAGACAGGATAAAACACAAAAGGTAGGAATGTGTGGAAATAGGACAAACCGGCAGGTATCCAATGAAAGGTGTATGTTTTATATATATATATATATATATATATATATATATATATATATATATATATATATATATATATATATCATCATATATAGAGAGGGAGAGAGAGAGAGATATATGTCGATATATGGGGATATACATATATATATATATATATATATATATATATATATATATATATATATATATATATATATATATGTAGATATATAGATAGGTTAACAACATCTACATAACCATGGAGGTACATATAAATGGGATACCTACCACATACCAACTGCTTTACATACCAACGCGCGTAATCCCGAGGCTAAAGGTCCGAAAGAACACAGTACCGAAACACCAGATGTGCGAGGTTTAAAATCACAATGCTAAGGGACAGTTAGGCAGTGCTTCTGGTGTTGCGATTCAGGTAGGTTACTGTGTGTAAGTATGTTTCTGAGGGCTGTAGTGTGTGTAAGTGTGTGTTCTGAGTGTGGTGTGTGTTCTTGGGGGACTGTAATGTGTGGGTGTGGGTTAGCTTTGTGCATCTGTTTGCATGATCTAGGAGGTAGAATATTAATGTGGGGGGTGTGGGGGGTGTAGGGAGGCTTGCCCACCTGCTCATACATAGTGTAGGATGGTTTGTTTGGATGTGGTGGATAGCAGTGTGTGTGTGTGTGTGTGTGTGTATTCCATGTTTGTGTTACTTTCATGAGTTACTGTCGCTGTTGGTAATGTGGGGTATGGGAATCTGGGCCCGGTACTGTGTGCATCGGAACTGTGTGGTTTGGGGATTCCATAGGTATCCCGTATACAGCAGTTGAAGTGTTCATATATGTGTATAACATGGACCATAGCAATCACACATTCCGCCACGACCAACCTTTATGAACAAAGGATATGGAGAGTACATGCCTATACACTATTACAAATATGTGCTATGGACATGAGCCAATGATAGTGTTACCACCTGTCCCACTTTGCGAGGGACAGTCCCTCTTTGGGCGGTTGTGTCCTGGCCAAATATATTAAATGTGGTAAATGTCCTGGGATTGTAGGACATAATTATGTCCTATATGTAATGTAATAGTTGCATACAATAGTTCTTTCTGTATTTAAAATACCTACATGTTATAACAAACAGGATAAGCAACTAAACTGCTACAAGAATAAGCTTATATTTAGGCAAGAAAGGAAAGTTCTATCCCTTGTACTGACCATGGGTTTGTGTCGGCCTGTAAATTCTGATGTGTGTTCCGAAAATGTCCCACTATGGCCATATGAAAAGGTGGCAACCCTAGCCAAAGAGGGTCAGTCACCAACACAACTACAATGACTGCAAATACCTATGACAGAAATACACAGCTTTCATGTAGCAACACTTTATTACATTCTGATGTATTTCCGAAAGGATTCAAGGACTAACATCACCTGCATGCTATACAGGAACCACATAACAGTGCCTTAATGAATCAGCCTGCAATTACCATAGTATTAGTCAACTAAAGGATAGGTGTTCAAATAGGGAAGGAACCCTCACGCACATATTGATTATGTATAAAAGCAGTTCCTACACACCTGCATCTGCTATGCACACACACCGACATCACCCCACACCCAAACAAATTACAATACAAACTGTAATAACATCACAAATCATTCACTCACTGTATGACATCTGCAGAAGCCTTAACATACCTTGTCAGATACACACTAACATGGCCCTATGTGAAATAGTTGCTGTTATACAATGGAACAGCTGCTGATGTTACAGGGTTTGTTTGCACTAATCCCGTTTCAGAGGGTTGTGTGTACATCGGGATGTGTTATCAATTACTGAGTAACAGCACAGTATGCTACACATGTACACCAAATCAAGGATGTCTGGTGAGCACACTGTAAACCATATAACAGTTCATGCATAGCCATACAGCCTTGAGCTGCCCAAACATCCTTGCCAGACTTAAACATCTGCAGAAGTATCAGGTACAAACAAACCCTGCATAAGTAGCAATGTTCTGAAATATAACAGCTGTACTCACATGTAGAACAAAATCGTCTAGCCATTACACACAATCCACGGGAGTCATGAAGCTAATATATCTCTGTCTGTCTCCATATAGCTGTTGAAATACATCACAAACAACACATCCAGGCCATCTTCCTCAAAGTAAGGCAAACGGACAATGCCCAAAAGGAGTACTCAGTTATACACCACTGTTGCCATGGTATCGGCTAATGGAGTAGCTGCACAGCTGATGTGCATCTAATTAACTACTTTGGAACACCAATTGGTGATCAGGATACCACATGTTACCAATATTTAACTAGAAAAGGATGGCTTATCACACATTCAAACCATCAGTATATACCAGCAGAATGTTACAAAGAAGATTGAAACACAAACTGAAAAGGATTGAATCAACAGTTAACGAGACCTCGGGTTACTAATAAGGTATGTAGAACAGTCAGTATGTCTGTGTATTTAGTACCTGTTCTGTAGTATTTAAAGTACATGCAATCCATATAGGGGAAACAGTTATCTTGTAGTGATGTATTGTTGAGCATAGTAATGCTTGTAGTATTTGTGTGTACTGCTGTAGGTCACAAGGCAAACAGCGCATATACCACAAGGGATGCTATATAAGGGCTTTGAACACAAATATTCCTCACCAGCCGCTGTCAGTGGCAGGGCTGGTCCATCAAGTATGTGCTATAACAGGGGATAGTACATGTTGATATATTGTAACAGTATGTGCAATTATGATTTGCATTGCAGGATATTGTGCCAATAACTATGTAATGTACAGTATTGTAGGCAGATATTTATTGCAAGTTACATAGCATTACTGTTATGTTAGGCAAACATTAGTTATGTCTATTGGCATTTACAATACACAATAACAGGATACATATGACTTTTAGTCACCCGACAGTTTATCAGCATGATAGCAAAGTAAAATGGAAGAGCTAGTTAGCTATCCATGCACATAAGACATGTAATAAGTGTAAAGTTAGGTACTAGGCTGTCTTAGCAAGGGTATTTATAAGCCTAGCTAGAGTGTGTTGGCTTTTGCCACCCCCATAGGTTAGTTCCCTGTGCCTCTGAATGGCAGAGCTATTAGTTCCCTGTGCCTCTGTCCAGCAGAGCCACTGCAGTGATCCCCGGGGTACATGTCTGTCTCTCATCCACACGTCAAGGTTTCCCTTGAAGAGTGCTAGTGATGGGCCCTGTCTGATGTACATTGGAATCATGTTCCAAAGCATGGGGAGTGTCCGGGTCAGGAATCTATCTGTCCAGCATGTCCTAGTCATCGTTGAGTTTAGGTGTATAACCCTAGAGTATGTGGCTCTCAGGGGCCTCTGTTTAGGTGGAGCATATCCAGCAATACTAGGTTGGACATGGGCCTTGTATGTCAAGCAGAGATCACCTGTGAGTATGCGGTATGCAACCAAGTACAGCTGGAGTTTCTTAGGTTGGGCTGCATAGGTCATCTGTTTGAGGTCAGTAATCCTCTTGGTGTGGTACTGTTGTGGTCTTCCAAGCTGTTGCAGTTGTCTTGTAAGGTATATTCCAAATGGGGTGTTGTATCATTTAATGGGTCTAATAAGTCATGAGTAGAGAGGCACGATGGCCTCCTTTGATCTGGATGCGAACCCATTAGAGATTAGGGGGGGCCACGTAGAAGGCTATTCTAACCACCTTGTCATTATGAGTATCGAAGGAGAGATTGCTATCTACTGGGGTTCTCAGATCCCTTATTACCATTTCTGTATGTAGGGGACTAGCACCTATGTGGTAGTCCGTGGGTAATTAGTTATATCCAAAGGGGATGACTATGCACTTTTTGGCATTCAGCTTGAGGCCATGATATTGACACCAGCTATCCATCTTAGTGCGACCCTTCCAGAGGGTGTCTGTAACAGCTGGGGAAACAATTATGTCCCCTAGTTTGCAGTCATCTGCAAACCTTTTCAGCCAAAGCCCTCCTGTGCTTGTCTGTACGTCAGAGAATTATATACTGAACATGAGGGGTCCTAGGACTTAGCCCTGGCGGATGCCACTTGTAACTGGTATACAGTCGGACCTAGGGTATGCAACTCCCACTGTGTGGGTTCTGTCCCTGAGCCACTTTGCAAACCATCACATGATGTAGGGGTTAATGTTCAGGCAGATGGGTATGTTGATAATACCAGAATGAGGAATGGTGTTGAAAGCCTTTGAGAGATCTAGGTAGGCTGTGTGGACCTCCTTACCCTCATCTAATGCCTTGGTAACTGTCTCTAAGAAGTCCACTAGGTTTAGGAGGCATGGTCTGCCCTTAACAAAGTCAAACTGGGACGGGTCAAAGGTTTGGAGGTACCCAATGTCTCTGTGACTGAGATCCATGATGTGATCCATAGCCTTGCAGACCAGGCTAGTCAGGCCTATAGGGCAATAGGTCCCGTGGTCTGTTGTGGCGCCACCTTTGTGGAGTGGGATAATTGTTGCTGTGCACCATTCAGGGGGCACTAAGCCCAATGCAAGGCTATTAGTGAACATGGTGCGTAGGTGGGGAGCCAGTACGTTCTGAAGTTCGTGTAAAACGCAGCCTGGGATGTTGTCTGGTCCCATGGATGCTGTGATATTGCCTTTAGAGTGTGCAACTTTGAGAGGGAGGGGGGAAAGGTAGCACTGAACCTATCTGCCAGGATGTTGGCAATATCAGTTGGTTCTGTAATGTTCGTGCCTTTGTGCTGTAACTCAGAGCAGATCTGGGTGTTGACATTGAGATATGTGACATAGATATAGAATGCTTTGTGGTTGTTGTTGGAATTAGTGGCGGTTTTGTTTTCATAGCTAGCTTTGGAGGATCTTATAAGGGATCTTATCTTCTTACTGAGGCTGACCGGGGAGCTCCTCCATGCATGGGATTGTACTCTCATTTGCAACAGTGTCTTCCTCCTGTAGTACAGTTTGTTTTTTGTGGTTGCTATAGCTAGGATGTATTGTAGCAGTATGTAAACTGATTTTTTTCCCCTCTCATATGCTTTACTATATGTAACAATCTGTAATTGTGACTATGTTGGAGCTTTTCTTCCCGGGCCTCCGCTGAAAATGGACATGTATCCAGTCAGACCATCCTGGTCAACAAATGTAAAATAAATAAATAATAATAAATTATGGCAGGGGACCACCAGATTGGTTTCCCTAATTAGGAGTATAGCATCTTGGTTCTGTTTGGGATAGCACAATTCATGCACTCGTGTAAGTGCTTATAGAGTGCATCTGTGTAGGATTCAGAAGTTGTAACAGTATTGTTCATCTGCATGGGTGTCATGACGTTCACCACATCTGTCTTAAGAAGCATGAAGTTGGCTTTGTAGACATATTATACTGTGGTTCCCTTAATGGGGGGTGGGGGCAGGATGTGGATATCAACGGTGTTCAGCTCATGGTCGGATCGGACCAACGAGGAGTTATCTTCAGGTGTGGAGCACCGGTCACTCATGTTGGTAATGCCTAGGTCTAGGATATTGTTGCCCCTGGTGGGTGTGTGGATATGTTGATCCAGGGCATTGGTGTTTATGAATTCCAGAAAGCGTTGAGCTAATGAGTTGGTACATGAGTAGTTTTCTCAGTTAATGGTGGGGTAGATTCAGTGAGACTATCTGATGAATGTGGTGTGGTGCGAATGTTTATCTTCTCCACACGACTGTCAGGGTCAGGCTTGGTTGGAGAGAGCTTTACCTCCAGTTTGGCTAGATAAGTGCATCTCTCACAGGTTGTAGTGTTGGGTGGTAGGCGGAGAGGCTTCTCTGTGTACATGAGGCAACGTGTACATTGTCTCAAGATGTCCAGATTCATCAGATAGACAGGAGAGAACACCGGCAGTTGACTCTTGGACATGCCTGAATATAGAACTACTTTCCCTTAGATAAGTGAGGAAAGTGAGTACAAGAGCTATTTTACTCTAAGTAAGTGAGACATGTATGTACAAAACCTATTTTCCTCTAGATAATGAGGAAGATTGAGTGCTATAGTAATTAGTAGCTTACATAGTGCTTACAAGTTCTGAACAAGTGCTGAGCATGAATAAGCAATCCAGATAGGGTCTTGGATAGCATGAACACAATGCCCTCCCCCAACAGGTACACAATCGTATATCCATGTACACCACAGGGCCCCTGTACCCACAACTATGCAGGTACAAGCTGCACTCAGACTGCATGGGACCTGTCCACATCACAGGTTGTATCATACAAATATGGCAAAACAAGATGCTCTCCACGTACACATCATGTAAAACATAGCTCCATGTCAGGCTGTGTACAGACTGAATAGTGCACACCAACAGGTATCACAACCCACAAAGGGGGAGACACCACTAATAATGGGAAGTACTGCACTACTACCCTGCTGAGTCTGGTCTGGAAGGCCATGAACCTTGATCAAATAATTGATGTCAGCAGTACAGATGTAGATGACAGTAAGGTTGATTTCGCACTGCATATCATAACCTTGCCAGGTCATAGGACATCATCACCCATACTGTGTACCACCTACACTCAGTATACTAGATGTACATTCCTATGTCACAGGAGTGTTTTGCAATGAGTCTGCTGGCAAAACCAACACTACAGAAGGTGTCTGAATAATACATGCTCATCACACCAGTGGTAGCTACAGTAAGTCAGGGTTAATGAATTGTATTCCCCCTCATTGTAGTCCATACCTCACAGACAAACAGAAGGCATCTGCCTATTGAAGTATGCAAATGACTATGACCTAGGATCAATGGCCAACTCAGGAGTGTTGTGGACAACATACAGAAGGGGCTTTGTGGGTGAGGTGTTTGTGACACATGGCCACAATCTGACAGCTACATATTGCATTGTCACCCCTATGTTAATAACCCTGTACCCATGAACTACCACCTAGGCAGCGGCCAACATAATGGACACTTGTGGGTAAGGGATGCAGCAGCTGGGCAGTTGTCTTTCCTGTGATAGCTACGTCACCACACCTGTCAGGTAGTCATATGTGGCAACCCTAATAATGACAGGGTGCCATCCATGAATTTAGAGATCATTGTCCAGCCATACACTACACTCAAGTGACCCATATCAGATCACATATTTCCTTTAAGGGGTATTGGCCATGTGCAGACGGCCTACACCAGCCTTCCCATTCCCCATCTCCACTATGTAGCATGATGCATACCCTAAATAAATCCATGTCCAACCCAGTGATGTTGGACATGCTACACATACTTCATGGACATCCACCTTCCACATGCTGGACAGATCCTTGTCCCATACACTTTACATAGTCCTGCCATACTATGCATTCCTGTCCATCAAAGCTGCACATCGCTCCCCTCTCAGACATGGTGTGATGAACGCATGGTAAATGTATCATTAACCCTGTGGATCAGTAATGTGGCACTGCTCCACCTGGCTCCAGAGACCCGCCTGTCGGCTACTGCCAGGTAACCTTTCATCCTAGATTCATACATGGCCCATGGCATATAGCCTACTAGTTGACTTTGACTGTACATGCTATAGTTGATATCCATCCCTGCAAATACCATCTGGCTAGCCAGTGTCCCATGTGTATCACATGTACAACACAGGTGATACATGGCAGGATGTTGAATTGCTGTACAGTGCCGTGTAGATGTATATGGCAGAACACATACATGTAAAACCTTATGTGAGCGAGTCTGCAGGGTCACAGGTCATGTCTGTTAAGGCAGTGTAAGTCTTTATATGTGACATATACACAGCATCAAGGTCGACTGCATTAATGTGGACACATCCAGCCATGTGCTGATAGGTAGGAACACCAGTACAGGCAAATAGACATGCCCACTTCAAGACAACATCCACATGGAGTATGAGCAATGTAATCAGGTGACACACACACATATATGGTGATAATATCCACTCACCATTGAGTGTCACATGTGTGTGACACAAACACGTCAGTGTCATGTAGGTTTGCAAATACAACTATTTAAATGTAATAAATGTGATACACATGTATGTTCAGCTGTAGCTCTGTATGTCTCTGTGAGTTACTGTGACCTGTCTCCATCATTATGTCTTCCAGGTATGCCATGTGCAAGGCTACCCCCCTTTTACCCACTTGGAGGATGAGGCCCTCATCCCATACCTAATTGACAATCATGATATCCTGTTCAGCCATGTGCCACAGGATGCACAGCAGCGGGATGCCCTGTGGATGGAACTTTGCAGGAGGGTTAATGATGTGGGTGGCCACAACTGCACATACCAACAGGTGCACAGACACTGTACAGACCTCATTAGATGGGTGAAACAGCATGCAAATGCAGTCACCAGGGAACAAGGTGCAACAGGTGGTGGGCCACCAACCCAGCCCCCACTCACATGTACCGAGGAGCTACTGGCCAACCAGAGGACATCTGCAGAACCACATCCACAAGCCTTAGCCGATATTGTGGAGGTGGGTGTCTCTCAACCACTGAGCCTGGAATTGCCTGGTAAGTCAGCACTGCACCTATAACAACTATATTCCATATAGTTGCATGGTCACTGTACAATATGTAATGTAACATCATATGCAAGGCATGTATACACACATGCCGCATACTATAGTATGCTACTCTGTGTATGCACACATGTGCGTACACCATAGTATAGTCTAATGTACTGGTGTAGGTGTTAACATGCACATTTCACCCTGTAGCCATCATACAGGCATGGATAATGCTCATACTGCTGTGTTACTCCTATTTAGGTACCTCTGGTGTTCAGCTGTGACAGCAGCCCGTTGCAGGTGAGACTGTTATTATTTATCAGGAATCGTAATGCACAGATCTATCTGCCATGTGGCCATTTACAACATGTACACATAATGTATGGTCCTGTCACAATATACAGGTCGGACCTGCAATGCATCACAATGCCTACCCATGTGCAACACTTGCAAACTACGTGAATCATCTCACCGACATGAATCCTCACAAACTGTCATGGCCAGATGTGTGAACAGCTGTGCATACAATGGTGGAGGTGATGTTCACTGTAGGGACATGTACTACAGATCAGAACTACACATGTGGGGAATACAAACAGTACTACACAGGGGGCTGGAGTATGGCCAGCCCACAGGATTCACTGGTGTGGAGCCCTGCTATGAATGTCACACAATGTGATGTGCTATCTTGACATGTCCATGACATCTAGTGGCTTGGCTGCAACACTGCCTACTTAACCTGAAAACATATCCCACATACCACCCTTTGTCTGCATAACCCTGTCATCAGTGGAGCATATGACATCTATGGGTGTATGCCATATGGGACAACACAGACATGTGAAATAGATGCCCATCACAATAATGTGGCCAACACATGTACACACATGGCCATGGAGGATGGCCAGAGATATGGAGCAACACACACAGTAGACATGATGTGCTTGTGTGTACACGCTGTCGTACAATGGCTACACATGGTCCAACTATGGCCTTTGTGTAATGGTTATATTGTAGATTTGGAAAACTAGACATCCTACAGGCATGTGCACATCGTGTGTAGGCATAACATCAATCTACCACATAAGATGTGTTGAACATCCTCAGGGTGTCACAACATGACAGCAGTCACCTGCACAGTATCCACATCAGCCCACAGATACAGAACATTCCCCTTGCTGGTGTCAGACATCAATGTCATACTTGCTCCTTGTGTGTGTGTGCATGTGTGTGTGTGTGTGTGTGTGTGTGTGTGTGTGTGTGTGTGTGTGTGTGGTACACAGATGTCATACCGACGTGTTCACCATGTCTGGCCATAGTTGCCAGGCAGCAACAATATGGTTGCAGATGTGCAGGGGTGTCATCCATATACCCTTCAGTGACCTGTGTCACAACTTCCACATCATGGTTTAGTGTGTATTCACCTCAGTGACGTGGGTCACATTCCACAGTATATATATATTGTATCTGAACACAGTCATGGCTATGAACTATGTCTGTAACTCGCACTGTATAGCAATAGAGATGCCTCATGATTCCCTGCAATGGCCATGCACATCGGCTAAATGTGCAGTATATCTGTAGGGTGGACAGGCAACACTGCATTGGGACACCATTACCCCACTGTATATTTGACAGGACACCATTGTGTTAAACATGTATGCATGTCATTACACATGTCAGCAGATCACATGTCATACTACATGTGATTGTCAAGGTCATATGCCACACATCAGGCAGGTGTACTGTTAACCTGTGCTGGTCTACATGGTGTAATACAGGGAAGTAAGGGAAGAGGCTGGACTCTGCCCTTCTGAGCTGGGAATTTCTGGTTAAAGGTTTATAGTGCCTGAATATTTGAACTGTATCTTACTGAAATTGGTACACCTTGTTTGCTGTAGCGTAGACTAGATCCAGGCCTGCTGAATCTAGCTTTGTTTATATGCTTGTTGTTTGTTTGCTTGTTATTTCCCTGGAATGCTAATTCCACCTAATACGCGGCTTCTCAGTGCTTCTGTGGATCACTAGTGATATCTGCATTGCTTACTGTACTTATTTCCTTGTTTCACTTGAAAGAAAGTTACTGTTTGTCATTTTTGCATTTAAGTTACCTGTAACACATTGCACTTAAGTTACCTGGCACTTGCTCGCTAAAGCAATTATATAAGTCAGCACTAAAAATTAAAAGCACTACACCCTCACTCCCCACTGGCCCTTGTTTTCAATTATTAAGGAATTCACAATATTATTCTAGCATGTCCAAAGGTCAGTTGTCAATTTCCTCTCCGGTCCAGCTGGTGAATCTGGGAATCTTGAGGCAATGTTACAACTGCCTCATGTACACAGACAACACTCTCCTCCTCCCAACAAATTCCAACACATGTGAGAGATGCAACCATATAGCCAAACTGGAGGCTAAACTCTCTCAACTCAGTACTAGCATAACCAGTCAGGAGGAGAAGGAAACCACACTCACTACAATTCCAGTCTCACATAGACCTACCACGACAGCAAACCAAACACATAATCACACAAAAACATACTCGAAGGCTCTAAATAAATATCTGCCTAAGCAGCAGAGACCTCCAAAGCAGACACCCAAGCAACCGCTACCCCAAAACAAAACACATGCAACACATATCTCACAAAGCCAGTGTGCCGAACAGTCACAGCCCTTAAGACTAAACAACACACCTGATACACTTGTAATAGGTGACTCTATCGGCAGGCACACTGACGTCCCGCTCACCAGGCTGAACAAGGAGAGGGTCACGGTGAGCAGCCTGCCAGGCGCTAGGATCCACCACATAACACAAGCACTCAGGTCACTCCAAGGCAAGTACATATGCTTGTAATTCCAATCGCCTCATTCACAGTGTACGGAGGCACTGGAACATTTTACAATGTGATTTGGACATCAATAGTATTATCCCTGATAGTTGCCTATTTTCTTATAGGAAAGGCAAGAACCTCAATTCTTTTTTCAATCATTACAAACACAGGGACATCAATACACATGAATTGGTACAAACAACACTTTCTGGTGAACCACTACATGGTTGTTATCCATGTGGACATTGCAATAACTGCAAATTTATAAACAAGTCCAAACAATTTTCTAGTTGTAATTGTCCCCAGGTGTTTGATTTGAAGTTTTTCTCTAATTGTTCTAGTGATTGGATCATCTACTTGGCCTCTTGTAACTGTGGCTCATTTTATGTTGGACAAACGTCCAGACCCCTTAGAATACGTATCTCCGAACACATCAGTAACATCAAACAGAAAAGGATACATAATGCGCTCTATAAACACACACTAGCTCATCCAACATGTAAGTTCAACTTTATTGTCATTGATATGATATTTGGAAATAGGGCAAACAAAACTGGATGGCATTCCATTTTAAATATAAAAGAAAAGAAATGGATTGTCAGACTGGGAGGGTTGTTCCCCCCGGGACTAAATGAACATCTTTAGAACCTAGCCAATAGGATGACTGCTTATTGTATATATACAGCTTTTGTATGGCATGAAATTTTGGTACACTGAAGAAGGCTGTGCTTTGCCAGCCGAAACCGGTTTGTAACTGTTGCAATATGCTGTGATTTTGTTCATCAATACAGATCTTCATTCTAGTCACTGTTTGCTGGCTCTCATTTTTTGGTTCCTGATCTAGTTTGTTTCTTGAGCCTTGCAATTGCCATCGTGCAGGAAGTTTGTTTTTCATGTTGCACTTCCCTTCCCCATCCTGCTGGGGCCGGTGACTCTGAGACTGCTGCTTGTATTCCAGTGCAGCATCTCTTCAATCCAGCTTTTTGTTTGGATTTTATCTAAATTTTATATTTGCAGCAATTTGCTGGCTTGGTTCTTTATCGTTTTGCCATCTGTGAATTTAGTTGGGCTTACGGTACTTCAAAACACGCATTTTGCGTGTTTACCATGAACAAGCAATTTTTTGGGCCTGCCATTCTTCACACTACATCTTCGTGCTGGATGCAGCTTCGGGATTAACCTTTGGACACTTTCAGGTCTGGGTGTTTCATTACAGATACTGTGGCTGGCTTTGTTATTTAGTTTTGGTTAAATCTTATCACTATTGGGTATGCTAGCTACTGGTGGTTCGGATGTACGTGTTTTAATATCTAAACACTACGCAATATACAGACGTTTTCTGTATATGTTTTTCATCCATGTTTTCGGGTTGGTTTTTGGACATTTCAAGAAGGCTAAAACAGTGGTACGTGCACTTGATTGTGTGGAACTCAACATTTGGACATATTTCTGGTTGGTTCTGGTATATATGTCTTTTTGGTTTTGATCTTTTGCATACAGTTCATGTTTTGGACTTGGGGACTTTATTCAAACTACGGATTTCACTGAGAGGTTCGGATGTCCTATAGCTTCTTCCGCTTACTTCACTGGATGTGTGGAACTAGTTCGTTTTGGATCAGCAACATTTGGACTGGTTCAGGGTCGGACTTTCGATCAACATTTTTGATCGCATGTGTGTTTATTAATACAAGTATTATTTCTGTTATAATACTCGCTTCTTATTGATAATGTTATGGGCTCATACAGTTGATATTATGTTTATTTTTCATTATGGAACTACTGTTTAGTATTTTCTAATTTTAGCAGGAAATGTGGACAGGGTTTACTAATGCTTATACATTATCACGTTCTGAGTGGATATTTTTCTATTTTCATGAACATGCTTATGATTATCTAGACATGATTCTCAGCTATAATTTTTACTGATAACTAGTTCTATATCATTTTTATATATTTAATATCTAGATATATGTGTTTTGGACATATACTGTGACTTTGATTATTTGATATCACTTTTGTCAACTATATAATCTAGTGGTTTAACAATTGCCATTTATAACTTTGACTACCAGATATAGTTCTTTTTTACCAACTGTATTAGTTTGGTGGTCCTTACTTAAAATCATTAACAAATATTGTATGGATGACATATGTGTATGTTCAATGTCCATTTTGCGTAAGCAAGTGCAATTCACGAAGACCTATTTTTCTTAATTATATGTATTAGCATCCCTGCTACATTTCACTCTGTATGATTTCCATTGACACAAGTTTATTTGCCAAGGTATGTCATATATACATATCCAATTTGGATGGTAGGACTAGCCATTATAAACAAAAAAATTGTTTTCCATCAATCATTGAACATTTCTATATACTTATGTTGAATAAGTTCTAGTGGAATCCCCCCTGGGAGTTGCAAACCAAGTTTTGGGATTTACATCTCTACACACCTATTTGATCACCTTATATTAGGTTATTGCTTTAATCCAATAGGTTTTTGCTGTATGGGTATTACAGTAGATTGTCTCACTTCTCTTTAATTTTATTATTACTTTTATTTTGTAACATGTTACATTCCCATCATTTGTTTCCTCTTGGTCCCTTGATTCTAATGGATCATAATCAAGGGCAAACAGGTTATCATTGGATGACATTTTGCTAATATCAAGCACATTTTTTGGGACTGTTCAGTGTCAAATATAGGTATCACATATACTCAAATATTTTTGAGCTTCTCATTGCCCTGGCTTGTTGGCCTTTTGTTCAAACTATTTTGACATTACATAAAATTTTTTCATAAACCAATCAGAGTTTTCCCAGTGTTCCATATCTGTACAATTGGCCTTTTGGACGCAGCTTTGTCAATTGACGTTGTATGCTGCTATTGTCCATACACTATTGATACTCATCCATTAAGTGATTGACGTGGTTGCATTTTGGCCATTATTGTCAGCTTGCTCTCTTTTTTCTAGCCTATTGACAAGTATTGTCTTTTTGTTGTTACAATATGGATTTTTCCAGCTTCATCCGTGGGCTGGCTGCGGACAGAGAGGATCTTGGGGTCTTTGGACTCGGTTCTTCTCAAGGGAACACTGTGGGGTCTGACTTGGTTGGCTCAGAATCCAATTGCAGTATGCTTTTTGATAATTTAAACAAGCATCTTAGATCACTCAGATCTAATATCTGGCATAGTAAATTATTTAAAGCTTATCAGACTGCAGGAATTACTCCAAGGGGACTGCGTATACGCACCATTCCCCATGTTACCAATGCGGATGAGGAACTTAATCAACAATGGCATAAAATACAATAAGAAGCAACTATGGCTTTTGTTGTTGAGCTATTTAAGTTTCATAATAGGGCCATTGACAAAGAATTGGAGGAAATTAATATATTGGTCAGCAAACTAAGGGTTTATGAGGAGGAACCGTTTTTTAAAAAATCATTAAACAATGTGGCTTCAGATTTACGGAAGCTTGACACTGAACTTAAGTCCAGAAAAACTAAAAAATTCACCAGGGACCAGGAGGATTACAAAAAGGGTACCCCATTTTTATCTAGTTCTAAACATGTTAGGTTTTCTACTACTACATTTAAACCCACTAGTAAGAGGAAACAACCAAGATCAATCTTAAGAAGGCATGATATGGAGACTACTTCCTCTTTTGAGGATACCTCATCATGCACTGATAATGAATCTACAGCAGTCTCAGAGTCACCCACTCCAAAAAGAACACCAGGGTTAACCCCTTTAGGCCTAAAACCAAGCGGGGCGGACGCAAACACCGCAGAAATAGACAACATTCAGGGTCTTCTGAACATTGCTTTGGCGAAATAAATACATCATATCACAATGTTTTAAATTTGTCAGATTTTGAATTATCTCAGGCACAGATTAGAATGTTAAATAAAGGTCTTACATTTATTCCAGGCTTTACTGTGTCTGAAGAATCATTTGCTCAGGATGTTGTTGACTTTTGTCGTCTTTTGAACCTAAAGTTGTTTTTTGGTGACTCTGACTCTGGTTATGATCATGATAGATTTACATACCATAAATCTAACTTCTCACCACCAATGCATCAGATGGTATTGCAGTTTCAAAACAGCGTACTCAAGGATTTACACTTCTTGGGTTCAGAAATTTCATTAAAACATAATAATTTATATTGGGATGAAAAACAAGCTGTTCTGGAACTCCAAAACAATATGGAAATTGTTATTATTTCAGCTGACAAAGGTGGTGCTGTGGTTGTCTTAAACTGGGTTGATTATGACAATGAGGCTATGCGACAACTTAATGATCAAAGATATTACTCGCATATGTCCATAGACCCAACCAACATGTTTAGCAAACAGATAGAGAGGTATTTACAACAAGCTAGGGAGGAGGCAATCATAACTAATGACATTATGAATCAACTTTTGGTTCATGATCCGATTAATCAATACATATATTTTCTGCCTAAAATCCACAAAGATCTTTCTCATCCACCAGGCAGGCCCATTGTATCTGGTAGAGGATACATCACTGAACCCCTTTCATTATTTCTGACCAAACATCTAAAACCTTTGTTACCTAACATTCGATCTCGCCTGCAGGACACTACCAACTTCCTACAGATTGTTTCTGATACACAGCTTGAGCCCAGTTGGTTACTATGTACTTTGGATGTAAATGCCCTGTATACGAACATTCCACACCAAGATGGACTTAATGCATTAGCCTATTGGCTTGAAGTCTCAAACTTGTACAGTCCAGACTTCAACACCTTCTTGGTTGGTTTAGCACAATATGTTCTCACAAGTAATGTGTTTTATTATAAGGAACAATGCTTTTGGCAAACCAAAGGGACAGCTATGGGGGCATCCTTTGCCCCTATATATGCTGATCTCTTCATGGCCTTTGTTGAGAATCATATTATATATGACAGGGACAGGATCACAGATTGACATATGGAGACGCTTTCTTGATGATGTTTGGTTGGTATGGAAGGGAGATGAAGCCTCCCTGATGGAATTTGTTACTTACTTAAACAACAATGCTTGGGGTCTGCAGTTCACTGCTAGTTTTGATAGGGATACCATTACTTTTTTGGATGTCCTAGTTCAGAGGGCCCCTGATCACACTCTATCCACAGAGATATATAGAAAGTTCCCAGAATATAATTCCATTCTACATGCCTCTAGTTACCATCCACCTCACATAGCACGCAACATCCCTAAGTCACAATTTATACGTGCTAAGCGCATTTGCTCAGATGAGACTAGCTATTTGAAACACAAATCTGACATTACCACCAGGTTTAAGTCTCGTGGGTATAGAAGTGGTGACATATCCATGGCCAGCAACAAGGTCCGTTCTATGGATAGATTGGATTTACTTACATATAAGACACATGCCATTAAGCCATCCCAACCTCTCAGATTCACAACTACATATGCTCGTAATTCCAATCACCTCATTCACAGTGTACGGAGGCATTGGAACATTTTACAATGTGATTTGGACATCAATAGTATTATCCCTGATAGTTGCCTATTTTCTTATAGGAAAGGCAAGAACCTCAATTCTTTTTTCAATCATTACAAACACAGGGACATCAATACACATGAACTGGTACAAACAACACTTTCTGGTGAACCACTACATGGTTGTTATCCATGTGGACATTGCAATAACTGCAAATTTATAAACAAGTCCAAACAATTTTCTAGTCGTAATTGTCCCCAGGTGTTTGATTTGAAGTTTTTCTCTAATTGTTCTAGTGATTGGATCATCTACTTGGCCTCTTGTAACTGTGGCTCATTTTATGTTGGACAAACGTCCAGACCCCTTAGAATACGTATCTCCGAACACATCAGTAACATCAAACAGAAAAGGATACATAATGCGGTCTATAAACACACACTAGCTCATCCAACATGTAAGTTCAACTTCATTGTCATTGATATGATATTTGGAAATAGGGCAAACAAAACTGGATGGCATTCCATTTTAAATATAAAAGAAAAGAAATGAATTATCAGACTGGGAGGGTTGTTCCCCCCGGGACTAAATGAACATCTTTAGAACCTAGCCAATAGGATGACTGCTTATTGTATATATACAGCTTTTGTATGGCATGAAATTTTGGTGCACTGAAGAAGGCTGTGCTTTGCCAGCCGAAACCGGTTTGTAACTGTTGCAATATGCTGTGATTTTGTTCATCAATACAGATCTTCTTTCTAGTCACTGTTTGCTGGCTCTCATTTTTTGGTCCCATAGCATCAATCTACCACATAAGATGTGTTGAACATCCTCAGGGTGTCACAACATGACAGCAGTCACCTGCACAGTATCCACATCAGCCCACAGATACAGAACATTCCCCTTGCTGGTGTCAGACATCAATGTCATACTTGCTCCTTGTGTGCGTGTGTGTGTGTGTGTGTGTGTGTGTGTGTGTGTGTGTGTGTGTGTGTGTGTGTGTGTGTGTGTGTGGTACACAGATGTCATGTGGGACATGGTGTACCGACGTGTTCACCATGTCTGGCCATAGTTGCCAGGCAGCAACAATATGGTTGCAGATGTGCAGGGGTGTCATCCATATACCCTTCAGTGACCCGTGTCACAACTTCCACATCATGGTTTAGTGTGTATTCACCTCAGTGACGTGGGTCACATTCCACAGTATATATATATATTGTATCTGAACACAGTCATGGCTATGAACTATGTCTGTAACTCGCACTGTATAGCAATAGAGATGCCTCATGATTCCCTGCAATGGCCATGCACATCGGCTAAATGTGCAGTATATCTGTAGGGTGGACAGGCAACACTGCATTGGGACACCATTACCCCACTGTATATTTGACAGGACACCATTGTGTTAAACATGTATGCATGTCATTGCACATGTCAGCAGATCACATGTCATACTACATGTGATTGTCAAGGTCATATGCCACACATCAGGCAGGTGTACTGTTAACCTGTGCTGGTCTACATGGTGTAACACAGGGAAGTAAGGGAAGAGGCTGGACTCTGCCCTTCTGAGCTGGGAATTTCTGGTTAAAGGTTTATAGTGCCTGAATATTTGAACTGTATCTTACTGAAATTGGTACACCTTGTTTGCTGTAGCGTAGACTAGATCCAGGCCTGCTGAATCTAGCTTTGTTTATATGCTTGTTGTTTGTTTGCTTGTTATTTCCCTGTAATGCTAATTCCACCTAATACGCGGCTTCTCAGTGCTTCTGTGGATCACTAGTGATATCTGCATTGCTTACTGTACTTATTTCCTTGTTTCACTTGAAAGAAAGTTACTGTTTGTCGTTTTTGCATTTAAGTTACCTGTAACACATTGCACTTAAGTTACCTGGCACTTGCTCGCTAAAGCAATTATATAAGTCAGCACTAAAAATTAAAAGCACTACACCCTCACTCCCCACTGGCCCTTGTTTTCAATTATTAAGGAATTCCCAATATTATTCTAGCATGTCCAAAGGTCAGTTGTCAATTTCCTCTCCGGTCCAGCTGGTGAATCTGGGAATATTGAGGCAATGTTACAACTGCCTCATGTACACAGACAACCCTCTCCTCCTCCCAACAAATTCCAGCACATGTGAGAGATGCAACCATATAGCCAAACTGGAGGCTAAGCTCTCTCAACTCAGTACTGGCATAACCAGTCAGGAGGAGAAGGAAACCACACTCACTACAATTCCAGTCTCACATAGACCTACCACGACAGCAAACCAAACACATAATCACACAAAAACATACTCGGAGGCTCTAAATAAATATCTGCCTAAGCAGCAGAGACCTCCAAAGCAGACACCCAAGCAACCGCTACCCCAAAACAAAACACATGCAACACATATCTCAAAAAGCCAGTGTGCCGAACAGTCACAGCCCTTAAGACTAAACAACACACCTGATACACTTGTAATAGGTGACTCTATCGTCAGGCACACTGACGTCCCGCTCACCAGGCTGAACAAGGAGAGGGTCACGGTGAGCAGCCTGTCAGGCGCTAGGATCCACCACATAACACAAGCACTCAGGTCACTCCAAGGCAAGTACAAATATGACTCAGTCATTGTCCATGCTGGTGTGAATGACCTGAGACATACCTCCCTGGACTACATGAAAAGAGACATAAAGGAGCTCTCTGAGCATGTAGCCCAGGCCGGTATGACCCTGACCTTGAGTAGCATCTTACCCTCACCAAGAACGATGCCAGAGTATGAAGACAAGATGATCAATTTCAACAACTGGCTTAAGTACTGGTGTCATTCAAAGGGGATCCAATGCCAGTCAGCTTGGGATGATATGCTCGACAAGCCACGATGCTTCGCTAGGGACGGCTTGCACCTGTCACCCCTGGGCTTTCGGATATTGGCAAAGGCTCTTAAGACAAACCCACCTCCATAGGTATCACAATGGATAAGAAACTAAGAGTAATGCTACTCAACGCCAGAAGTCTAAACCTCAAGATGCACACACTCGAAACTCTCCTTAGCATGGAGAACAACGATATCTGTGCAGTAACAGAAACCTGGTTCAAGGCTCCCGAGAGCACTCCAGCACTACCAGGTTATACCTCATACCATGCTTTTCGGCCCCAAAACTTGGACCTAACCACAAAAGGAGGGGGAGTATCGATATTCTTCAAAGGTACCCACACCTCCAGGTTGGTGGCAAAGCACGAAGCATCAGAGACTATCCATGTGCAACTAACAGTGGGTAAAACTGCCTTCCAGTTTATAGCCTGCTACAGACCACCCTCCCAAATCCAGGAACCCCACTCGGCCTTTCTGAGAACACTGAAAAATATGAAGGTCTCTCCAAACACCATTATATTGGGTGACTTCAACTACCCAAACATAGACTGGGAGCATTACTCTAGCTCCAACACCCTAGCCCAAAGGTTCCTAGAATTTATAAACTCAAATGCTATGGAACAACTTGTTAACACTCCCACAAGAGGGGAAAACATACTGGACCTGATCATCACCAACATGGGGACTCTATGCTCTAGACCAGAAGTGTATCCCTCACTGGTAAGATCAGACCATAAATTAATCTCACTGGATATTCACATCCCGACCCCACCCCCTGCCCAGAAAACCACAGTGAAATACTTCTCTAAAGCAAATTTCACACTCCTCAAAACTGAGGTGGAATCCTTCAAAGCCCCCGGGCCTGTGGAAAATATGGCCCAGACTGCAGAATCCTTTATAAACACATTCTATGAACACCTTCAGGAATGCATGGATCATGCGATCCCAAATAAAACCAAGACCCAATCCTCCAAAGGCAGACGTCCTGTCTGGTGGACCCCAGCCATAAACAAACTATACAATAGAAGAAGGAAGCTACTAAATGATAGAGCAAAATCCCAAAAAGGGAAGGCATCACTGATCAGTATTAGCAAAAAAGTACGGGCACTCATAAAATTGTCTAAGGCCAGCTTTGAGAGAAAAATTGCACAGGACACTAAGGATAATCACAAGGCTTTCTTTAGTTATGTTAGGAACCTGGGTGGGAATTCCCAGATATGCTCAGAATTAGTCCAAAATGACATAAAATACACTGAACCCACAGACATTGCCAACATCCTAGCTGACAGGTTCAATGCAAACTTCTCCCCCCCCACCCACCAAAAGGGCAAATATCTATCCCAGCAGAGTGCTGCCCCCCTGACATCTCAGATGCTCAGGTAAGAGCCGCCCTCTCCAAAGCAAAAAACACAGCATCAATGGGACCAGACGGTGTCCCGGGCTGCGTCCTACATGAACTCCATGAAGAGCTAAACCCAAACATAAAACTACTGTTCAATCTCAGCCTTACTACAGGATATGTGCCCAAAGAGTGGCATACAGCAACAGTGGTCCCTCTCCATAAAGGTGGTGCCTCAACGGATCCTGGAAACTATCGCCCCATAAACCTGACTAGCTTGTTCTGCAAAGCTATGGAAAGGATCATCATGGACTTCATAAATAAAGATATTGGGGACCTACAGACACTGGATCCTACCCAGTTCGGCTTTGTTAAGGGCAGATCCTGCCTCTTAAACCTGGTTGATTTCTTTGAAACAGTCACCAAGGCCATTGACGAGGGGAAGGTGGTCCACACAGCCTACATGGACCTCGCAAAAGCCTTCAATACAATACCCCACTCGGGCTTTATAGATAAGCTCACCAGCTTAAATATAAACCCCTATGTCACTAGATGGATTGCAAACTGGCTCAAGGACAGAACCCACATGGTTAGAATTGCTGGAGCCATGTCAGACTCCAAACCAGTTACAAGTGGTGTCCCACAAGGCTCAGTCCTGGGACCTCTCTTGTTCGGTATATATTTCTCGGAGGTACAGGCCAACACGGAAGGACTGTGGCTGACCAAGTTCGCAGATGACTGCAAACTGGGCGCCATAATTGACTCTCCAGCTGGCACAAGCATCCTCCAAAAGGGCCTCATAGAAACAGACAACTGGTGCCAGAGCCATGGCCTCAAGCTAAATGCCAAAAAGTGTATAGTCATCCCCTTTGGCAAAACCAAAGTGCCCACAAATTACCACATAGGTGGTAATCCATTAAGTACAGAAGAAGTAATTAGGGACCTGGGGATCCAAGTTGATAGCAATCTCTCATTTGACAACCACGTGGCCAAAGTGGTTAGAAAAATATTTTATATAGCCCACCTAATCATGAAGGGACTCACATCTAGATCAGGGGAGGTCATCATGCCTCTTTACTCATCCCTCATCAGGCCCATAATTGAGTACAATGCCCCTTTTGGGATGTACCTTACCAGACACCTGCAGCAACTGGAAAGACCCCAAAAGTACCTCACCAAGAGGATCAAAGGGCTCAAACAGATGCCATATGCTGCCCGGTTAAAGAAACTCCAGCTCTACTCAGTGGCATACCGCCTGTTCAGAGGCGATCTGTGCCTGACGTATAAAGCCATGTCCAACCCGGAATTAATGGACATGCTGCACCTCAGAAAATCCAAATCCCATCAAGCTACGTGCTCGAGAGACTTGAACCTCAGCACTGAAATAAATAGGACATGCTGGAGGGACAGATTCATAACCCAGAGGCTCCCTTCACTCTGGAATAAAATCCCAGTCCAGGTTAGGCAGAGTCCCTCATTGACTCTCTTCAAGAGGAATCTTGATGAGTGGATGGGAGATCGTAGGTTTACCCCGGGTATCACTTCTGTGTCACTGTTAGACAGAGGCACAGTATACTAACCTCGAAAAAGAGCATAGCAAAATAAATTTAAAATGGGTGGCGAAAGCCAAACACATTCTGGCTAGGCTTATAAATGCCCTAGGGCAGATAGCCTAGTATGAACCTATGAACCTATGAACTACTACTATGATTGTTTAATTTGCATGCTGTCTGCTATGACACATGCATGCTGTTGTGTGCAACCCAGGGATGTATGAAAACTACTACTATTACTGTCTGCGCTGCATGCCGCCTGCCGTATCACATGCATGTTGCATGCCTTCTGTCATATCACATGCGTGTGTGTGTGTGTGTGTGTGTGTGTGTGTGTGTGTGTGTGTGTGTGTGTGTGTGTGTGTGTGTGTGTATATGTGTGTGTGTGTGTGTGTGTGTGTGTTTGTGTGTGTGTGTGTGTGTGTGTGTGTGTGTGTGTGTGTGTCTATTGTATAGATTGTAATGTACAGTTCTTGTCTGCCCTCACAGATGATGTAGGTGCATTGCCCTCCTGCAGTACATCTGATGTTAGTGTCCCCACAGACTCTAGCAGTGATGACGAACGTATGATTGAGGCACAGGCAGCATTGTCAGGGGCTGAAACTGTGCCATTGGTTGCCATTCCAGCTATATCCCCCTCATCCCCGCACACAGATCCCATGCCTGCACATACCCCATCACCATGGCCATACAGGAAGGACAGTTGGTGCGTGGTAGCTTGGAACAGAAAAGTGTGGGGGCTATGGAAGATGTGCCTGCGCACCATGGTGTCAGCCAACTGACTGGTGGTGCCCCACACAGGCACGTGGCCAGTGCTGCTCGTAGGAGGTCCTCTGGCCAACATGCTCCTGTAAGACACAGCACAACAGCTGGTGTCACCAGACGCATGTTTCAGGCTGTAATGGAGGCACAGGCATGTGCTGAACGGCACAACAGAGAAGATCAGAGGCTTCAGAGGGCTGCTGTCCGTTCTATAAACAACAACATCCAGGCAATGGTAAATGCTCAACAGCAGATTGCTGAAGCTTTGGATAGACAGTTGGGTGACATGGTTGGAGTCCTTGACTGTGGCATGACAATCCATGAGCGTGAGCTGTCTGTGTTGGAACATCTGGTAGGAGTGAGGCATTGGGCACGTGGACGTAGGCCTGGTACATCACCTGTTTCAGGTCTACGTGTACGAGCTACCTCACATGTCTGCTCCCATAGTGGCGGTAGCAGCAGCTGTGCATCTGGTGTTGTGCTGTCCACACCACGACACAGCAGGCCACGTGCATGTGGCTTGGGATGGTCCCAACAGGGACACGGTTCCAGTGGAAAAGTGACATCAGAAAGTACCCAATCTGCACCTCTGCCTGGTAGTGCCCATGCAACCCCTGGCAGGCACAGGTCACATGTCCATGGCCGGACACCGTGAACTGCAAAACCTCACCTGTACAGTCTGCAGCTGTCAATAATACCCCTGTGTAGGCCAGACACATGGCAGAACTGTGTGCATACATACACACACACACTGGAAATATATGTAGGGCACCGCAACACACACATGCATAACATCCACACACGCCCAATTAGATCAAAGGCCCTAACCCACACACATGATGTCATCCAATGGTGCAGCCTAGGCCTCTGGCAAACATTATCACCCTGTGCATATGATGATGATGCTGTGCTGCATCCCTGACATCCACACCATCGGTGCAGGGACATGCTCATATGGTCTGATGCTCAGGGTGAACAGACTAGGAAGATAAGTGTAGTTTACAACTGTTGAGTACTGTTGACAGGCAGCAGACATACCATGTACTACAGGTGTACAATGCATTTTGTACTGTTAACAGTATGTATCTTGTGTAACAACAGTAACTGCATGTTGGTCATGATGTTCTGCTGTCCTCCTTCAGGTCTAATTGCATGTGCCGGTGGATGTCAGTGTTTGCAGTTAGTGTCCCTTATGTCAATGTGGACTACTCACAGGTATGTATGAATATACCAGCATGTACCATGTAGCTGCCACATACCAGGGAGAATGTCCCACGTTCCAAACACGTCTACTGATCCAAGAGCATGATAGCTGTGTTTTAAGCTACTGTGGCTACAGATGTGACATCCATAAAGGGTGACATCACAGGTACAGTTACATGGAGTGGTGAGGTAAGAGAGTGGTCTAGCTGGTTACAAGGGTAGAGGCCAGTGGGAAGTGTGATGCCTCATTGGGAATCAGTAATACACGTTCCCATGACAGGATGCCAACACACAACTGCACCCACACACTCAAGTATTGACACACATGTATTCAGTGACACAGTAACACACACACACACACTCACAGATTCACCAACACAGTAACATACACTTGCACACAGTTGCTACTGGTGAGGTGAGGACCCCTGCCTCTGTGCAAATCATCATTACAGTACTGTGCACCTGCATGATGCGCCACAGAAAATACACATGTACAGGTAGTCAGTATGGCCTAAGACCAGGGACAACAACACGGATAGTAGAATGCATCACCTGGATGGGGGGAGGGGTCTTAGTTCAGTATGGTAACATACATCCTTACTCCAGGGACCAGACAGCCCTACACACACACACACACACACACACACACACACACACACACACACACACACATACACACACTGTGGCATTCAGTATTGAATACACCTATGTCACGCACATACAGATACCCCACATGTATGAGATACATGCCCCTGCCTATGTCCTGCTTTCTACATTGCAGTCTGAACAGATATGTACACTAGTGTACAGGAGAGTGAGTAACAATTGAGGTGTATTCCCCACCATATGTGACATATATGGACACACACGCAACCACACATGCCAGCACTGTGAATCACAGACTAGCCTAGCTCATGATATGTATGACAGATGTCCAGCAGTATTGCACACATTACAAACTGTACTGACGCTTCTTGTGGCAACAGTGCTGATATATGCACACAGGATGTCTTAACTGTTAACAGGTGTCAAGTGATTTACCTTCGCTATCACCCTGACCACTGTCTAAGTTGTGTATGTCCTTCAATTAACAAAACCATTGCTTACCAGATATACAGGTTATTGTAAGACCACTTGTGACACACCTGTGAGCTGTCCACAGCAAACATCCATCTGCAAAGATGCCCCACCACTTAGTTATTTCCACACATCTCTCCATACCTGAGGTACATCTTTCCATACATTCAGCTTATCACCATATACAGTTGGCAATGTTGAGGCTGCATTGCAACTGCATGATATACTCGGATACACATCACCTGCATACATCAGCAACTACACACACATGTTATCTGAATGCACAACACTACATGTACAGGTGTGTAGGTCCTACAATCCTGTCATTTGGGCATGTTTGTAGGCATTGCAATTGGTGGACATATGTAATGATATACATGACACACGGACTGTTGTATGATATGATGGGTGTAATGGGTGACCGGTACAGAGGGAATGTTACCTCTGTCAACATTGATATCACACCTTATGTACTGTTAGCATTCAGCAGCCATGGAACTATATTCCATGTGCATGTGTGTAATGGCTGTAGCCACCTGTTTGCACAAAGGACAACAACAGCTATGCTATTTACATGTATTTTTGTGTGTGTGTGTGTGTGTGTGTGTGTGTGTGTGTGTGTGTGTGTGTGTGTGTGTGTGTGTGTGTGGCATGTACATACCCAGGACAGGTACATGTATGTCATATCCATACATGATGGTATGTACTGGTGTACAGCAACAGTCATCTGCTAATGGTGGAAAGTACCGAGGGCCCCTGGTATGTGTAGAGCTGACCTGGTTACAGACAGTGGTATCATTGCATTGCATAACACATGATGCAACTGTGTCAGTACATGGGTACTCTCTACAGTTGATGTACAGCTTGGTACAGTCCACTGGTCAAGGGTCACATGGTGGTGTACTCTTATATGTCCTACAACATATATGGATGCATGTCGGTGGTCCGAGGGCATGGTGGTGTCTGAGGTTTACATCCTAGAATGTAGCATGTGACACTGTGTCCTGCACATGACTCATCTGTGATGCCTTTTGTGGGGGTACCAGTCAGTATATGTGAGTGGCCTTTATGTATGTGGGGACACCACCACCTGGAGCGGTCCGTACCTGTGTTATGGCCCACATGTCTGGTTCTGAGGTATATGGTGGTAGTGCTAGGTTCTGAGGTATATGGTGGTAGTGCTATTGTGCACTGCAGAGCCATCATCCAGGTGTTCCTCACTGCACAGATGTCAGTACTCCCCATTGTTGGATGTACAGTGACCAGCTGTTTTTATGGACACTACACGTCTAGCACTGGTTAGCATAAGAAAACAATGCAGTTGTCCTGTAGGTGTCAGGGAGTTATCCTGTATTTAGGACATTTGCCTTGGAATGGCACTGTATGGGCGGATGCGACTTGGGTATTATCCCCACTCCCTTGAATCATGGATGCATGTGATATGTGTCAAAGGCCTGTCTACTGTTAGCCATGTCATCCCAGAATGACAGCAGACATTGTGTAAAAGACCGGTGTCAAATATATGTAGAGCAGCGTTCCTGCTAACAATGACAACTACTAACACCAGAGCCCATTACAATGAGTTCTTTACATCTACCTGTAATAGCATGGCCACTGTGGCCTTCCGTGTTTAGAATCAGAGTGCATCCCAGTCAGTCCTGTGCTACTAAGTGTATGAGCATGCCTAGTATAACCTTATGTAGATGAACACATGAACACATAGTGCATTTAGAACAGCCCTGTGCTACTAAGTGTGTGAGCATGCCCAGTGACACCTTGTGTCGGTTATATGCCTCTGTGTATGGGCATGGCCATTGTAACCCTGTATAGTGGTAGTAGTCATCCATTCCACAGATGGGCATACTCCAGGTCAGGATGGATTCCTACTTTAAACACACAGGTTCATAGGTATGTACATCTTAACTGCCAGCATCCCTGTTGATGTCCACATTCCTAGAATGTCATAATGACAGCCTTGAAATGTGTAGTCTGTGTGGTGTGACTCGTAAGTATGTAGTATTGTAATAGTGATCTGTAAATAGGCAGGTGTTCCGTTCCCACCACTGGTGTGTGTATGTCTGTCCCCATTTGCCAGAGGACTGTAAATTGCTTTTAGACTGCTCACACTCCATACAATTCATATACCCACCTTTGGCAGGGCTGATGATGACACCCACCAAATACAAATACACCTCTGGGAGTGCTGTGTCCCAGTAATCTCAGTAGTGCGTTCTGTAACTACGTAATGCTGTAGAGTAATAAAGTAATTAGGTCGGTGTTCTAATCCCAGATTTGCCGCGTTTGTGTCCCCATTTGCCTGAGGACTGAGTAATGCTTTTAGACTGCTCACACTCCATACATTTCTTATACACACATTTGGCAAGGCTGATGATGTCACCCATCTACAAATACACCCCTGGGAGTGCTGTGCCCCAGTAACCTCAGTAGTGTGTTCTGTAACTGTGTAATGCTGTAGAGTAATAAAGTAATTAGGTCAGTGTTCTAATCCCAGACTTGCTGCGTGTGTGTGTGTGTGTCCCCATTTGCCTGAGAACTGAGTAATGCTTTTAGACTGCTGACACTCCATACATTTCTTATACCCACCTTTGGCAGGGCTGATGATGTCACCCATCTACAAATACACCTCTGGGTGTGCTGTGTCCCAGTAATCTCAGTAGCGTGTTCTGGAGCTGCATAATGCTGTAGTGTATTAAAGTAGTTTAGGTTGGTGTTCTAATCCCAGACTTGTCATGTGTGTGTGTGTCCCCGTTTGCCTGAGTAATGCTTTTAGACCGCTCACACTCCATACATTTCTTATACCCACCTTTGGCAAGGCTGATGATGTCACCCATCTACAAATACACCTCTGGGAGTGCTGTGTCCCAGTAATCTCGGTAGCGCGTTCTGTAATTGCATAATGCTGTAGTGTAATAAAGTAGTTAGGTTGGTGTTCTAATCCCAGACTTGTCGTGTGTGTGTGTGTGTCCCCATTTGCCTGAGGACTGAGTAATGCATTTAGACTGCTCACACTCCATACATTTCTTATACCCACCTTGGGCAAGGCTGATGATGTCACCCATCTACAAATACACCTCTGGGAGTGCTGTGTTCCAGTAATCTCGGTAGCTCATTCTGTAACTGCATAATGCTGTAGTATAATAAAGTAGTTTAGTCAGTGTTCTAGTCCCACACTTGCCATGTGTGTGTGTCCCCATTTGTCTGAGGATTGTGTAATGCTTTTAGACTGCTCACACTCCATACATTTCTTATACCCACCTTTGGCAAGGCTGATGATGTCACCCATCTACAAATACACCTCTGGGAGTGCTGTGTCCCAGTAATCTCAGTAGCGAGTTCTGTAACCACGTAATGCTGTAGTCTAATAAAGTAGTTAAGTCAGTGTTCTAATCCCAGAATTGCCGTGTGTGTGCTTGTCCCCATTTGCCTGAGGACTGAGTAATGTTTTTAGACTGCTCACACTCCATACATTTCTTATACCCACCTTTGGCAAGGCTGATGATGTCACCCATCTACAAATACACCTCTGGGAGTGCTGTGTCCCAGTAATCTCGATAGTGCATTCTGTAACTGCGTAATGCTGAAGTGTAATAAAGAATTTAGGTCGGTGTTCTAGTCCCACACTTACCGTGTGTCCCCATTTGCCTAAGGACTGAGTAATGCTTTTAGACTGCTCACACTCCATACATTTCTTATACCCACCTTTGGCAAGGCTGATGATGTCACCCATCTACAAATACACCTCTGGGAGTGCTGTGTCCCAGTAATCTCGATAGTGCATTCTGTAACTGCGTAATGCTGAAGTGTAATAAAGAATTTAGGTCGGTGTTCTAGTCCCACACTTACCGTGTGTCCCCATTTGCCTAAGGACTGAGTAATGCTTTTAGACTGCTCACACTCCATACATTTCTTATACCCACCTTTGGCAAGGCTGATGATGTCACTCATCTACAAATACACCTCTGGAAGTAGTGTGTCCCAGTAATCTCGGTAGTGTGTTCTGTAACTGCGTAATGCTGTAAAGTAGTTAGGTCTGTGTTCAAGTCCCACACTTGCCGTGTGTGTCCGTCTGCCTGAGAACTGAGTAATGCTTTTAGACTACTCACACTACATACATTTCTGATACCCACCTTTTGCAAGGCTGATGATGTCACTCACCTACAAATACACCTCTGGGAGTGCTGTGTCCCAGTAATCTCGGTAGCACGTTCTGTAACTGTGTAATGCTGTAGTGTAGTAAAGTAGTTAGGTCAGTGTTCTAATCCCAGGCATGCCAGGTGTGTGTGTGTCTGCCTGTGTGAGACAAGTACAGTGCTTTGTAGTATTCGCCATAGCACATGCTCTACACACGTATTGCTGCAGTGTGATACGGTAGGGGTTTGTATACAGGACATGGCAAGTGGTGTGTTTGTCTGTCAGCGCCTGTGTAGAGGTGGCCATGATTGTCTTACCACTGGACATATTTGGGAGCAGGTTTTGTAGTTTTCCTATATGGTATACATCTTATGACACATTGGCCACCTCACGAGGAGTACAGCTGTCAGTCAGCCATGGGACTGTGTTGTCAAGCCATACCCATACATCTGGCAAAAGGCCTGGTGAACAAAGTATGCAGCCCTACTAGTATATACCCAGTATATGTCCCGCACCCATGTGCCATGCACAAACAAACTTGCCTAGGATATCCCACTGTGTTGCTAGTACCATGCACGTTGATGACAGATAGTAGGCATAGTGTGAATGCAGTGGCCTGCAGAGGACATGGCATCCTGTACAGTGGTACAATAGGCTGAAAGCACTATATAATACCAAAATTGCTCTTGATTCCCTTCACATCCCTTGTGTATGCTTTATGTTTACAACGTCCATTCTTTATATATATATATATATATATATATATATTTTTTTTTTTTTTTTTCGTGTATGTAGATATATAATTTTGTGTGTGTGTGTATGTGTGTATATATATATATTACATCTGTACATACATACATTTCCTATGCTGGGAGCTGCTTACACCCGCGCAGGCACACTTGCCTATGCTTACTGTGCATTACATATGTTTACTGCCGCTTATTTGTGCTTACTTGTGCCTTATTCATTATGACAGTACCACTTTGATTGAAAGGATCTGGTTAATAGTTCCATGCGATATACACATTCACCTTTACATGTTTAAATGTTGGCTTTACAGCAGAGCAACATTCATTCCACAAGGAAAATGCTATGTGCTATAGTCGAACTTGAACAGTGAATGCCTTTTCATTGGGCGGATGCTCTAACCACTACACTATTGGTGTTCTGCTTCATTTATATGTATACCCATGGTTTATAGTTACCCGAACACATGCCTCATCACTTCACTTACACAGCAGGCATCCATTTTCCTGTTGGGAAAACCACACTACTACACATGCGCCATTCCTTATTCCCTACTGCTCTGGACCCATGCCGCATGTTGACTCACTCCAAGGATATTCAGACCTCCAAAGCCTATAGTCCTGGCACATATGTGTGTTTGATTGTCAGGGTGTTCATGTGGTCATCTGGGTTTAGGCTTGTCCGACTGGGGACTGGGACTGTCTGTACCTAGTTGAAAGTCAGACTTAGCACGGGGAGATCATTTGTTCCACTTTTAACATCCTACCTGTGGTTGGGGATGCAGAGGTGTGCTCACCTATGACCATCTTGATATATAACAACGCTAAATATTACGGGGGTTTCCGCTGCTGTTTTCTTTCACATTCATTATGACTGCTATATTGTGACCATGTTCATTCTTCATATATATATATATATATATATCGGTCTGTACATACACATGCATATACACCTACATGCTTATTTACATTTCCCATACCATTGAATCACCGCCACTTACCGTCACACATACACGCTTGCATACCCGCTTACCTGGCTAGGGTTGCCACCTTTTCAAATGGGGAAAGTGGGGCATTTTTGGGACACACATCAGATTTTACAGGCTGACACATACTCACAGTCAGTACAAAGGTTAGAACTTTACTTATTTGCCTAAATGAAAGCTTATTCTTGTAGCAGTTTAGTTGCTTATTCTGTTTCTTGTAACATTTAAGTATTTTACATACAGAAATAACTGTTTTATGCAACTGTTACATGAAATATGGGACATAAGTATTTCCTACAATCACAGGACATTTGCCATTGTATTATTTTTGGTCAGGACACAACTGCCCAAAAAGGGACAGTCCCTCGCAAAGTGGGATAGGTGGTAACCCTACTTACGTCTGCTTTAAAGTGCCTTAATCACCCTATATCTGACTGCCACTATGCAAATGTGTAAGGTATATATTCCCAATAATGCACGTGGGGAGACGTACATCATGGTCAGGTGTTTAATCCCGGGTCATAGGTTCTGCAGGACCAGCTGGAGGCTGAGCAGTCTTGTGGATAACTACTGCTCATACAACTTGTGTCCAGATGTCTACAGGACTGGACATCGTGTCATGACACCAAGTCTAATGTTTAGAACAGATACTTATCCCATGAGGGATATCCAAAAATTGTGGGGACCGATGACCTCGATTCCTTTGGCTTTACAAAAATAAGGTAGGGTTATACATGCAAGGGATACATAGTTTGCAATCCTGAGACTGCCTAGGGTGAGACTGCCTACTAGATATGAGTAGGGGTCACTATGTGCAGATATGGCTGTGCCTATCTAGAAGCCCGAGTATGGGTGGTTTTGATGGACGTTCAGGAAGGGGGGGTGGTGTGCTGTGGAGGGGATGATGGGTATTCAATTATGTATCCAGGTGTGTTGGGGTTGGATGGCTTAGTTTAGGCCAGACCATTATGTGGGTATGTGCTGGTAACGTTTCTGTACATGTGTATTGCACTTTTTAATGTTCATATGTTTGTGGGATTGTATTGCAGATTTGAATATTTGTTCTTTGGTTATCTTCCTGATTCACCCACTGCTCCCTCGTATACCTCCAATTCACCTATTGTGCATCCAACCCAGTCTCCCCTTGGCGAATTATTACATTACCCGTCACCCCCCACCCCATATTCCACACACGCCATCCATCCCTTCTCTTGTTGATGGCCCATGGCACAGTCAACAGAACACATTGCAAACACTACATATTTCTGGTACCAATATGGTTGTGAGGACTACCCTAGCATTTCTGATCATCCACATGCTGTACTTCACGCACATAGGTACACGCAAATACTTATCTTTCATGACATGATAGGTAGACCCGGGTAATACCCATTCATCTTTGGGCCGTCCTGACAAGGATGACCTGGACCGCGAATGGGCAGATATTGGGCGAATTCTCTGACCATTGGTAGGGTTGCCACCTTTTCATATGACAAGGATGGGACATTTTCAGGACACACATCAGAGTTTACAGGCCAACACATACCCACAGTCAATACAAAGGATAATACTTTAGTTTTATGCCTAGATATAAGCTTTTATTGTTGTAGCGGTTTAGTTGCTTATTCTGTTTCATTTACTTGCTTTAGTTATTTTATATACGGAAATAAGTATTGTATGGGACTATTACATAAAATATGGGACATAACTATGTCCTACAGTCGCAGGAAATTTGACATTTATAATGGTTTTGGTATGGACACAACTGCCTAGAGGGGAACTGTCCCTCACAATGTGGGCCAGGTGGTAACCCTAACCATTGGGCTAGGCTTAGCAATTGGCGGCGCGCTAACACGATGCATTTCACTTCCACTTGGTATAACTATCGACACTACAATGGAATACGGGCACGGGGTTTTAAATATCATTTGTTCGAGGGACGGGGACTCAATATTCAGCTACTTGCCTTTGTGTTTACTTTTTATTTTGCTGTTCGCAAAACTGTCTTGTATGCTTTGCATACATTTCAGTATCCATGGACACTGACAGGAGTGATTACTATTAGAGGCAGGCTGTACTAGTCAGCATTTTAGGTCGCGTGTATGCAGCCGACATGTTCACGCCTCTGTGCCGCGCTTGGACATGCCCCCTGCACTCGCACACGTTTCCTATGCACGTGGCCGTTACGGCAGCATGCCTTCATTAATATGCATGTGGTGCTGCTGCGCCATCTCTACGCTGCATGGTCGGCGCAAGGCTAACGTCGTCTTTACGCCAAGCTTCATGAATCCTGGGGTTAGTGTTTACTTGTGTGTGTCATATATGGAACTAGAGATATGCAAAATTATTGTATAATAAATATTGGGAACTGGTCTGTTTACAAGAAGCAATGAAAAAACACAGGCTATGGCTGAAAGAATGAGGTTAGTAAATGTTTTCCTATTGACTGCTTATTTCAATATGGTTCTTGAACATTTATTCTAAATATGTTGTTAATAGTGAAAATATGTATAGTGTTAATAAAAACACCTGCTCTTTTTGATAAGTGCTAAGTGATCTTTTGTATCTACCTGAGCTACTACCAACTCAGGTAGACTGGAGTTCAGTTTAATGTCTGAAGGATGGCACATTCAGGAGTGCAGTACCCCCTAATGCTGTACTGCAGTGTCATTAACTGAAAACTGAAGGCAAGTACCTGGTGTGAGAGTAGAACCCGCAGTCTTCTGATCTTCCAGTACCAAAGGCAAGTGTGCTACGTGTTTAACCTTTGACACTTACAAAGGAAGACTTTAACATAAAACCTGAATCAAGGTCAGTATATACCTGCACAGAGGCAAACAATCCACTTACAGCATCGATGTCTCATGTTTTGGAACAGAATGATGTCACCTAAAAGGAAACTGGACTCTGTAAAGGTGGACATCTTTCCTTGGAAATAAAGCAGATGTGCTTGGTGCTAGTCTGCCATCTTGTGGTAGCCCAGATAGCAATTACTGATTTTAACCCGAAGGACAGGAATCAGTGAGCACATAGTATATCAGAATCATTCTATGTTTATGTTCCATTCAGTTTTAAAAGGGAAATGACAGGCTTCTAGGTTGTTGAGATTATAACTAATAATTGTCTCTCATCCTAGGTCCATGGACCATGTGTAGAACTGGTCTCATATTAATATGTTTATTTGCTTGTCTGTTCAGTGTTTAATAGCTGTTTTATCCATAACGTTTGTGGCCTGTTGCCACTGAAGGCACAAGAATACAATTTCCACAAATTATACCATTACAAACTAGTTTGAACTAGACAAAGAACAGAAACAATGATAAAAGCAAGTTAGGTCCAGATCTATTTGATAGTAAATAAAAACTGTGATAGTCCTGTAGCAGAATCAGTGATAAAAGCAAATAAAGCATAAGCTATTTGCATTCTAACTCAATATATTACAATTAATGAGCTATAAACAGTGAATACAGTTGTTGTTGTGTCTTTCGGCTTTTCCCGGTTAGGGGTCGCCACAGCGGAACTCCGGTCCGCTAATGATTGGCAGTAGATTTTTATGTGCCAAGTTGCCAGCTCTGACCCACATCCTTCAACGAAGGTACGCCCATTCATGCATGTCTCCACACAGAAGACGCTCTAGCTGAGAATCGAACAGGACAATGTCTTACTGTGAGGTGACAATGCTACCGCAGCACCACCACCGCAGTACAAACAGTGAATACAGTTATGAGTGATAAAATATAAAATGGAGTAAGAGAACAAATAATCAGTGTTGTACATTGATGTACACCGTTAACTTGTTCAGTTTAACTATATACACAGTAAGCTGTAATAAATGTGAAGCACAAAAACAAAAAGAACCAAGCACGGCTAAAAGCGTAGCAAATTTTAATAAAGGTAAGGGCTTTCATGTCTGTAAACAGTGCTTCATCTGACCATAAAAACAAAAGCAATAACATTTAAAAATCATTCAATCGTAACCACTAGTCACCAGTAAAAGTCACATGGTACTAAAAACGAATCACAACATAGAATATAAATTCACAATGTATCAGGTCATTCATAAAACTCTCATTTGAAGAAATCATGGGATTTTAAGAAAGGTTTTAAAGGGACCTTGCCGTTTAAACCATATCCTTTATCAGCTTGCAATTTTATAATCCACCTTACCTTGTGTTGTTCAGTTTTGTTTCTAAAATCACCCATTCTCATACCTTCAAACAAAAACTCTACCACCATAAAATTAAATAAATGTAGATCACCATTCTCAATATTATGCTTAGCTAATGCATTCTTAAAGTCCTTTCTAGGTATCACATATGTATATTCATTAATACATTTCCTAAGGGAATGATGAGTCTTACCAATATAGACTGATAAAAATCCAGTGCATTGTGCTAAGTAAACTAAACTTCTAGATGTGCAATTTGCTTACGCATTAAACATACTCTATCTGTACTGTACTAGGATGTGTAAACGTATTACCATCATTAATTTAAGTACAAAAACTGCAGCTCCTGTATGGGAAGGTGCTTAAAAATCCAATGGAATTCTCATTAGCTTGTCTAGTGTTGTAGCATAGTAATCTTTTTAAAGATTTCTTGCTCTTAAATCGAAAGAATGGTCATTCTCCAATGATCTGTTTAATTCTAACATCGGATAATAAAATCAGCCAATTCATTTAAAACCCTTCTTAAAATCCCATGATTTGTTCAAATAAAAGTTTTATGAATGACCTGATACATTGTGAATTTGTATTCTTTGTTGTAATTGGTTTTTAATACCATGTGACTTTTATTGGTGATTAGTGGTTATGTTTGAATGATATTTAAATAATATTCCTTTGAATGTTTTTGTGGTCTGATGACAGGCATGAAAGTGCTTACCTGAATTAAAATTTACTATGCTTTTAGCTGTGCTTGGATCTTTTTGGTTTAGTGCTTTACTATTTTCATTACAGAAGAACCATTTAGCCATTGTGGAGTGCCTGTCTTTTTTCTTGTAATAAAAGTGAGTTCAGTTCTTTTGTAATATTATCAGAAACATAGTCATTCATTTAATGCATAGATATCACATATACCATTTTACATTTAAAACAACAATCAGAAATGGCAGCTTCAGGTGACTCCTTTCTTTCTGTATATAATGTGAGAGAGAAGTAGTTAAGTTATGAGTAAGTGCTTAAATTCTGGTTTGTTTGAAGAGCGTCTAGCTGACATTGGTAGGCTGTTCTAGAATGTGGCATTAGCATATGTATTTGTGCTAGATTATAACAGCGATGTTTCATGGATTGTTAAGTTTCCAGGATTGTACTAGATTCCTTATTCTGCTTATTTCTGCTTTAAACTACTAATGGTTTTAAATCTATATCACTTGGTAGACTATTTTCCAGCCTCAAGATTTCTACAAACAGACATTATTGGAGTTTTCCATCCGTTTTCAACTATGTGCCTATTTTCTTAATTTGCTGATAACTTTGAATATTTCCTCATAATTTTGTACAACACAGATGTAACTTGTGAAAGGTAGGCATGCCTGATGAGTACAAACCACGGTACACATGGTACGGGATAATGAAAGCAGGTGGGGCTCTCCTTATTAGTAATGGATGGGTTGACAGACTGCAATGTGGGAGGAAGTATCATGGCAGTCAGGTAAGTGTTGGTAGGCCTAAAATGGTGGGTGAGTAGGGACTAGGGAGATGTCCACATAAAAGGCAGTGCTAGCATCGCAGTATGCTTGCCCATTTATGTTTGAAATGGCATAAGAATTTTTATGCATATGACTAGGTAGACAGCTTCCTGGACTTACTATTTCCATAGAATAAAACATTACTGAACTCCCCTGTAAATTTTCTGTTCTGAGCGTATTTTCTTAATCCCTTGAGATCTACAGATAGTTCCTCACAATA